>NC_060237.1:9228924-9448487 GCF_021155775.2 Neodiprion pinetum | reverse complement strand
TTCCCGTCCCTTCCCGTCCCATCCCTTCCCCCCCCCCCCCCCCCCTCCCCCCCCCCCGCCCCCTCTCCTCTACCCTTCCCTGCCCCCCCCCCTCCCCCCTCCTCTGAGGAGAGGAGAGGTCCTCTCCCACGACCCACCCCGCCTCCTCCTCGTCCACCTCGTCCTCCTCCTCGTCCACCTGGTCCTCCTCCTCGTCCACCTGGTCCTCCTCCTCGTCCAGCTGGTCCTCCTCCTCGTCCACCTCCGACCACCTCGGGTAATACCTGAAATAGTAATGAATATTTTTAGTATAGGAACACATCAAAAATATTGTGTAAGGATTAATGTAAATAATCAATTAATTAATAATGTAATAAATTGTACAAGATTATTCATAGCTACTGAATATGTGCTTGCACGAAAAATGAATTGAAATGATTTATTGTAAACGTGACAAGTTTGTAATATTTCAGATGAAATATAATTACAATTGCCATCAAATATTATAAAAGTGTTTTACTCACCCAGCACAAATCCTCGTCCTCCTCGTCCTCCTCCTTGTCCACCTCCGACCACCTTCAACCACCTCAGGTTATACCTTGAATAGTAATAAATATTTTCAGTATAAGAGCACATCGAAAATATTGTGTAAGGATTAATATAATTGAGTAATTGATTGAATAATTAATTAATAATATAATAAATTGTATAAGATTATTCATAGCTACTGAATATGTGCTTGCACGAAAAATGAATTGAAATAATTTATTGTAAACGTGACAAGTTTGTAATATTTCAGATGAAATATAATTACAATTGCCATTAAATATTATAGGAATATTAATTAATTAATTAATAATATAATAAATTGTACAAGATTATTCATAGCTACTGAATATGTGCTTGCACGAAAAATGAATTGAAATAATTTATTGTGAACGTGACAAGTTTGTAATATTTCAGATGAAATATAATTACAATTGCCATGAAATATTATAAAAGTGTTTTACTCACCAAGCACAAATCCTCGTCCCCCTCCTCCTGAATCACCGAGATTACCCGCAACCACCCCTAACTACCTCCGACGAAAACCGCCAACCACCTCGAAATATACCTCGAATACTAATAAATATTTTCAGCGTGAGAACAAATCAAAAATAATGTGTAAGGTTTGATATAATTTTTTTATCGACATATTTTACCAAAAAGATTATGAGAAGATTGTAAAGTTATAGAAATTTTATTAGCGCACCGACAGCTACCGAATTTGGGCGTGCGCGAAAAACGAATTGAAATAATTTATTGTAAACATGAACCAGGAACCACGGAGCGCTTATCCTGGAATTCGAGAAATTTTATTAGCGGACTGACAGCTACCGAATTTGGGGTTGCGCGAAAAACGAATTGAAATAATTTATTGTAAACATGAACCAGGAACCACGGAGCGCTTATCCTGGAAGTCGAGAAATTTTGTTAGCGGACTGACAGCTACCGAATTTGGGGTTGCGCGAAAAACGAATTGAAATAATTTATTATAAACATGAACCAGGAACCACGGAGCGCTTATCCTGGAAGTCGAGAAATTTTGTTAGCGGACTGACAGCTACCGAATTTGGGGTTGCGCGAAAAACGAATTGAAATAATTTATTGTAAACATGAACCAGGAACCACGGAGCGCTTATCCTGGAAGTCGAGAAATTTTGTTAGCGGACTGACAGCTACCGAATTTGGGGTTGCGCGAAAAACGAATTGAAATAATTTATTGTAAACATGAACCAGGAACCACGGAGCGCTTATCCTGGAAGTCGAGAAATTTTGTTAGCGGACTGACAGCTACCGAATTTGGGGTTGCGCGAAAAACGAATTGAAATAATTTATTGTAAACATGAACCAGGAACCACGGAGCGCTTATCCTGGAAGTCGAGAAATTTTATTAGCGGACTGACAGCTACTGAATTTGGGGTTGCGCGAAAAACGAATTGAAATAATTTATTGTAGACATGAACCAGGAACCACGGAGCGCTTATCCTGGAAGTCGAGAAATTTTGTTAGCGGACTGACAGCTACCGAATTTGGGGTTGCGCGAAAAACGAATTGAAATAATTTATTGTTAACACGAACGAGGAACCACGGAGTGCTTATCCTGGAAGTCGAGTTTCACCGCGTAGCGGACCCGAAACGCGGGATCCGGGAGGTTGAGAACCCGGTACTCGAAATTTGCGGAGCGCGACTCTTATCCGTCCGCTCTACTGCGCGGTTGTCTCCAGACTGAGGAATTCGGCTAGCTGATTTCAGATCGGTAACGTCACTTTCTGAACATCCGACATCCAAACTTTAGTTTCGACCTTTAATACTATGTATGATGATGTATGATGTACGATGTATGATGTATGATGTACCATGTATGATGTATGATGTATGATGTATGATGATATGATATGATGTATAATGATTTTAGTTTTCACGTTTCATACAAGAAATACGCACTTTATCTCTCCTGCCGATTCCAGACTCAAGCGGCCAGGCCCTTCGATGGTCAGCCGTTGACTGAAGATATATTTTTCAGTGAACGGGTCAGCTAATAACGCTGCCGTTCTGCGACAGTTGGATGATGAAAAATTTCGCTCGTATCTTTCAAATGTGTGTTAAAATACACTCGAAGTGTTGAGAAGCTTCGTTCTTTCTCTCTCTATCACCTTTTCAGGTCTTTAAACCACTACGCAGCGTTAAATACCGTCTCATATACGAAGCATCCATTTCATCTCGTTCAAAATTAGCGCATCCGTGATGTATTACAGTTACTCTGAATTTTTTTCCATCCGAATACTTTTCGAAAAACGATTCTGCTCCTCCACCCAACGCAGATACTTCACTTGCGACCAGCTAAAACAGCGTTTCGATTCTATGCCTATGAAAATTCAAGATCGAGAGAGCAAATGAAAAGTTGTTGGAATAATTATCAATACTAATGTTATGGAATACATCGAGCGCGCGTCGAATAGAATCCCATTTCGAAATGAATAATTCTTCTCTTTTCATATCATAGCTAATCTAGTAATATAGGTAAATAGGATGGTTGGAGGTGTTCGGAAATGGTAGGACATTTCAAAAGTTAAAGTCGACGATGATCCGGTGCATCAATTTTATCGTTACAGATTTTCTTTTCCCATGAGGCATAGAGTATTCAACAACGATAATGCAGTCCTTAAAATTCATCATTCATCTCTGTCCGGAAAGCTAATTCGCAAGGCGTGGTATTCTAGATATGTCAAAACTAAGCTACCGGCACGTGTTTGCATTGTTAGAAAAATACCCGTACTCTACATACACTGTTTCTAATCTTTCGCTACATTTGGTTTAATCCCCATGCTTCCACAGCACGAACAGTCGGCAATGTTTTTGATTATCCATAATAAAATAAAAGAAGTAACAAAGCCTAAATTTATTGTTAAAGCTCTAATGAATACATCAAACTGCGGTCGAATCAATTCATTTATTATTTGCACATGACCTCTTTATAATTGATAAATTATTCCTAAATACATTGAAACATATGTATTTATAATGAAATATCATGCAATGGGCTGTGTAAACTATGAACTATAATTTCTATCGAATAGCTGCTTGTATGTCAACAGGGCTTTGAGACTTAGTTAAGTTGGATCTCGATTTTTGCCATCGTATGTAGGACATTGGGTTACAAGAACAAATGCGAATTACGAAGAACTCCGTATTAGAGATAAGGATATTTTAGTTCAAGTATACCTATACACAGAAATCCGTATGTGAATATACTAAAACCTCTGTGTTCATTGTAAAAGTCTAGTTTCAAATATGTGCATATATGTATATACACGTGCATAAGTATACATATACATATATACACATACATGTACATAAATAATTGCCAAGAAATTAGGAACACTCGCAACTTGTCGCAAATAGAGTAAAACGTAAGGTTAATAATATACAAATTACACAAGCGCACCATAAAACATGGCAAGGGTAATCCTAGTGCAGTGATGGTGCAAACTGAAGAAATATACATTTACATATACATGATATAAATTAATAGACTAGAAAAGAGTATTTGAGAGCTTATCTAATTCCGATCTTGTCACAATAGATCATTAACATAATCAATATACGGTTAAAGCTGTATTAGCTACATTCACTATTAGAGATAATATTTTTTATCCATTTCTATAGTTATTTAATTTCTTGTACAACAATTTTTCAAATTTCACTGCAAAATGCCCGACGAGTTCTCGTAGTGCAAACACGAGTCAAATTACCTTACAGATGGCATTACATTGATTTTTGCCTTCTCGCGTCGAGTTATAAATACAGATAAATCTCAATGAGAGCTCATTTCTATAAGATTTATTGTAGTGCTGTATTCGTAGCTATACCTGTTATTCTATATTATATACTGTCCTAAATTTTAAACACACAGCACAACAATGGCTGAAAGCACAATGGCAAGAAGAGAGGAGCAATTTGCATTTTAATAAATCTTTTCTTCTTTATACGTAACACAGCGATGTCACGTCGGAGGATATGTACTAGGGGATCACTAGGTGGGGCACAGAACTGAAACATAATTGTGTTAAAAATCTTTAACATCTCATACAGAAAGTAGGTACGTTGCCAGACCTTACATACCAACAATGAATATTCATGGATGCTATATTCATAAATACTTACAAAAGTAAGCTAATATTAATAATAATAATACTCAGCTATTAAAGTTTCGCTAAGCGCTCCGACCAAGGATTCCATTTCACCGAGAAGCTCTGTTAATTGGCTAGTTGACAGCTGACGCAGTTCTGAAATCAATTATCAACATGAAATTCCAATTCCAATCAAGACCGTGCAAACATAAATGTTTTGATGCAAATGAAGACAAGACGATATTAGTATACAAGTTAAGAATTCTTGATCTTATTACTTTCTTCGTAGAATGGTGATCCTAGAACCCCCTTACTTCTTTCCAAAGTTTCATCCACATCCAGTAGAGATCCTTTGGAGTTAGCAAACCGTTCCATTGACGGACTTTCCTGCAATGCGGAATAATAAAAATTAGTTATATCTTGCAATCACAACGTTAAAGAAAAATGATTAAGATATAAGCGCCAGTCAAGAAAGTTCCTGACTAAAATTACTCCGAGTAAATAATGTGATTTAAAAAGAGCAGAACGAGTTGTTATCACATTCAGTCAGCATAATTCTACACATTGAATCCATCGGACATTCATAAAGTACTTGAAAAACTCATAGGTACACATGACATACTGTCTAATTGAATATTTCTAATGCAAATATCGATTTCTCTGAGAACTTCTTCTGCAGTTTTTAGTGGCTCCTCAGGGCTGTGCGTGTCAGCGCTACTAGATACAATCAAGGCATGCATATCCAGATCTGTGGCTACAGCCTCGTCTTCGCTGCTCAAGTCCTCAAGCTCCTGTCTGTAACAAATAAATACGACAATTGATTGAAAATCATTTATTAAGTAGAAAAGAATGACTTTTGGGTAAAACAACACTTGTAACAATGAAAATGACGCCACAAAGAATAATATTAAGAATAGGTAGTACTAGTGTTGACACCGTGATGACAATGACAAAGGAGAGATGTTTTTTTGGAAATTTTCTTTTTTATTTACCTCTCAAGTGAAACAGGTGCCTCGTTTAGATTTAATGCAGGCATGTGCAGTTTTCTTGCATAAGATTTACTCCAATCAATTGGCAAAAAGTTTCCAAAATTTCCGGTGATTGTCCACCACATTCTGAAAAATAAATAAAATTATAAATTAATATTCTACGATACACAAAATTAGTAGTCCAATGGTTACGATAGTTATACGTGTATTATACAAGTATAAAATTTGTAAACTCATTTCTAAATACATATCGACGAATTAATTCAAACTTCAATGTCACTCGATTGGTATTTTATCAACATCTTTAATGCTACGAAATCGCATTTTCAAAGAAAACCCAATGAAGAAAGGAAACAAAAACCTCGCAAGCAGAGGTTCATCATAATTCCACGTAAGGGAAAATATGGTATTACTGGACACAATAATTTCACTTACAATTAGAGAAAATAAACCCATTATGTAATGCGAATTCTGATAATTTACGATCTCGCATAATTATGCTGAAGTCGCGTCACTGAATGGAAATAGGGAAAAAACAATTCATCCGCAAAGTATATCAGAATACAACTTATTTCAATAAGTATTTAACCGAAGGAAGTAAGCCTCTGCCATCGTCAATGAGTCATCGTTGGTATACAGCGAATGAATGAATAAATGACGTAATTCTCGCGAGACACTTATGACGTATATGGGCATGGAAAAGAAACAGTTACGCTACGCGTTTCTTGACCGTGCTGCTGTACACCACTTGACTGAAAACTAGTTTTTACCAATTTCAATTTTTCAAATGAAAAATTACAACTCAAGTACAAAAATTTTATCACAATATTTTCTTCCACGCAGTTGTCGACGATATGAAACGTGCAAAATTCATTAATGCTCAGTCCCTTTGAATCTGGCGATTAATAACCTCTGTTCGAAACGCTCCGTGCTCACCTCGTCATTATCATTATCATAATCATCTCGCGCGAAGCCAAGGTCTCGGTGAGAAAATGTTTTTACAGTCATCAAAGTCGTATAATGTCGCGAGCAGAGCGTCAGGACACACTGAACAAACACGAAGAGAAAATAACATAATATCTACATCTGGCATCTGATCCCAGTGGGTGTTTTTCTCGTTCTCTTTTTTAATATGATAAATGATAACTGCGATCGTGAGCACGCAACATTTGTCAGCCTAGCCGCAACGCTCGAGAGCCCTTCATCAGAGACCGCAGTCACAAAGCCCTGAATTTATAAGATCCTTAAAGTGATTACGGTAAGAATGTCATGCTAAGTCCAAAAGCCCAAATCGAAAGTTAGAAGAGAGGGAAAAAAACCATTTAAAATAATCTCCAGCAATGTTATCTGAGCCAATGATACAGTGAATCTGAATGAAACAACACCTCTAGTATGTAACAGAAATGATTCTGAGAAAATTCGAACAAAACCATCTAATCGTAAAAAATCAACAATTTTGGGAAAGGATTTTTCAAATAAACTCATCGACTTGACTACACGTTAAATTATTCTACTATTTCATTGATATACGAATTTTTCAACTAGATTAGTAGTTCATTAAATCATGTGTTCCATAAATGCAATTCGAGTTGTATTTATCAATTGGAACTAACTCTTCTATGTAACTTTTGTACGACAGTGTTGTTTATTTAATTAAGTAACATATTCCGATGGGTTTGTAGATAGCGGCAGATTTAAGATTTTCCCTGTACTATGATTATTGCGCTGTTATACTCATTTCTCTGATATTTACTTAACGCAACGGCAGCTCTCCAGTTTCCTGTTTCTGTAAAAAAGAAAATTCTACCGAACATGTGATATTGCAATTAGTTGAAAGTAAGTGACTTAGGTCTTAGGCACACATAGCTCTTTACGTAAACAACTTGACCTCCGATCCTCCACCTCGTCCAGCTCGACCAGCTCGACCACCTCCAACCACCGCCAACCACCTCCAACAACCACCGCCAACCACCTCAGATTATACTTAGAATAGTAATAAATATTTTCAGTATAAGGACACATCAAAAATATTATGTAAGGATTAATATAATTAATTAATCAATTAATAATATAATCAATTTTATTAGCGCATTGATAGCTACGAATATGTGCTTGCGCGAAAAATGAATTGAAATAATTGATTGTATACATGACAAGATCGAAAAAGAGTAGATGAAATATAATTACAATTGTCGTTAAATATTATAAAACTGTTTTACTCACCGTGCACAAATCCTCGTCCACCTTGTTCTCCTCGTCTTCCTCGTCCTCCTCCTGGTCCACCTCCGACCACCGCTAACCACCGCAACCACCTCGGATTATACCTGGAATAGTAATAAATACTTTCAGTATAAGAACACATCAAAAATATTTTGTAAGGATTAATGTAATTAATTAATTAATTAATAATATAATCAATTTTATTAGCGCAATGATAGCTACTAAATATGTGCTTGCGCGAAAAATGAATTGAAATAATTTAATGTAAACATGACAAGTTTGAAATATTTTAGATAAAATATAATTACAATTGCCATCAAATATTATAAAAGTGTTTTACTCACCGAGCACAAATCCTCGTCCACCTTCTTTTCCTCGTCTTCCTCATCCTCCGCCTCGTCCACCTCCGACCACCTCCAACCACCGCCAACCACCTCCAACAACCACCGATAACCACCTCGGGTTATACCTTGAATAGTAATAAATATTTTTAGTATAAGAACACATCAAAAATATTGTGCAAGGATTAATATAATTAATTAATTAATTAATATTATAATAAATTTCATCAACACATTTATAGCTACTGAATATGTGCTTGCACGAAAAATGAATTGAAATAATTTATTGTAAACATGACAAGTTTGAAATATTTTAGATGAAATATAATTATAATTGCCATCAAATATTATAAAAATATTTTACTCACCATGCAGAAATCATCGTCCTCCTCGTCTCCCGTAATCACCACCTCCGTCCTCCTCGTCCTCTCCCTGAAGTCAAGTTTCACCCGGTAGCGGACCTGGTGCGCCGAAACTACGTAGCTCTCGTCCTGGAACTCGAGTTCCACCAGGAAGCGGACCCGGAGCGCAGTATCCAGAAGGTTAAGAACCCGGTACTCGAAATCTGCGGAGCGCAATTCTCATACGTCCGCTCTACTGCGCGGTTGTTTCCAGACTGAGGCATTCGGCCAGCTGATTTTAGATCGATGACGTCAAGAGAAAAAAAATTTCGGGTGACGTCACTTTCTGAACATCCGAACATCCAAACTTTGATTTCGAACTTTAATACTATTTATCATGTATCATGTATCATGATGTATGATGATATGATATGATATATAATGATTTCAGTTTCTACATTTCAGACAAGAAATACGCACTTTATCTTTCCTGCCGATTCCAGACTCAAGCGGCTAGGCCCTTCGATGGTCAGCCGTTGACTAAAGACATATTCTTCAGTTAACGGGTCAGCTAATAACGCTACCGTTCTGCGACAGTCGAATGATAAAAATGTTTGCTCGTACCTTTCAAATGTGTTCAAATACACTGGAAGTTTCAAGAAGCTTTGTTCTATCTTTCCCTATCGAAAAAAAAGAAAATCGCCGACAATCACCTTTTTAAGTCTTTAAATCAGGACAATGCATTAAATACTGTCTCATATATGGAGCATCAATTTCATCTCGATCGAAATTAGCACATCCGTAATGTATTACAGTTACTTTGAATTTTTTTCCATACGAACACTTTTCGAAAAAGAATTCTGCTTCTCTACCCAACGTAGATACTTCACTTGCGACTAGCTAAAACAGCGTTTCGATTCTATGCCTACGAAAATTCAAGATCGAGAGAGCAAATGAAAAGTTGTTGGAATAATTATGAATATTAATGTTATGGAATACATCAAGCGCGTGTCGAATAGAATCCCATTTCGAAATGAATAATTTTTCTATTTTCATGTTATAGACATATTATTGTAGATAATCTAGTTTGTCTTCTCGAAAATTATCAAATTTATAGTATGCATCACGTATTAATCGTAAATGGATCATATATATTAATATTGTACTAGGACTACATATACATGAGGTATTCCATACCATTTCGACCTGGGTCTGACCCTCGACCCCTCAAATCTGGTTTTCGATTTTTCCTATCATTACTCGCACTCTATCAAGCAATTACGATTTTTTTCAGATTTTTCAAAATAAATTTGAGCGCTTCATGAATTTTTGAATTTTTTTTTGTAACACCTCGCTGGCCGTAATCGAAAAGTCTGAAAAAATGTCCAAAAATACAGTGTCAGATATAAAAAATATTGGTGCAAAATTCATAATGTCTGGGCTTTTGCTTCAACCTATTTTTTAGCTTTTTAAGCAAAAATAAATATAAAAAAATAGAAGTAGAGGTCAATTTACTATAGACTGTTGCTTGAAATTTTGTATGCATAGTACCAGATTTAAAAAAAATTTTCTCCAATTTTTCTAAGGAGTATTTTTTAATTTTAGAATTTTTTTTTATGATGGTTGACAAAAACTCTAAGAAACAGGTTGAAGCAAAAGCCCAGACATTATGAATTTTGCACCAATATTTTTTATATCTGACACTGTATTTTTGATAATTTTTTCAGATTTTTCGATTACAGCCATCGAGGTGTTCCAAAAAAAAATTCAAAAATTCATGACGCGCTCAAATTTATTTTGAAAAATCTGAAAAAAATTGTAATTACTTGATAGTGAGAGTAATAATAGGAAAAATCGAGAACCAGATTTGAGGGGTCGAGGGTCAGACCCAGGTCGGAATGGTATGGAATACCTCACATGTATACTTTTTGGTCTCTGCATCATTATTACATCTGATCTATTATTACACTGGTCTGCAACAAAATCCTCCTTCAAAAAACTATGTCATAAATATGAAGATTTTGATGCTCTGAATCTGTTCCCGATGGCCGATTGTTTCTATCACGTCTCAATTTTTCGATATGAATTTTTTTCCGAAATATCATAAATTTAGGTTTTTTTTTAATTCGTTTTATGCGTTAACATTATAAACAACGTATATACATACGAAATAGGTTTCAGCTAGTCGTAAGAGAAAGGAGGAAAATGGTCAGCAGCAATGCTTGCTGATTTTTGTTGGTCGATTCGCCGAGAAACTTCGATGGAAACGATGAAAAGAAAAAAAACTACAAAATAACTTTATTTATATTACCATAATAAGATGAATATACTAATATTTTTAAAACTTGTGACTGTAAAATTGGCATTTTTCGCTGTAAAACTTAGACCGTAGTCTTCTTTCACTTTTTTGTAATTGTTGTTACTTTGATAATATCGCTTTATAATTAAATGAACATTGTATTTAAAATCTATGTGCTGTATTCATTTGCATGTTAAATTCCGGGTTTAGAGCACCAAATATGATGTTATCATGCATGAAAACAATGAGGACAAAAAAAAATTTTTTTTTTGCAAACCAGTGTTATTCATGATCTATGTATACATTCTTCTCTCGGGTACGTATGCTTTAATTAAATCACTGATTTGCTACGAATTTTGGAGGAAATTTATTCTGATTATCAATTTCTTGTATCGCCGACAAATCGGTAAGTACACAGAGGCTGAGTACTGGCTTGGGCTTACCATTGCGAAGACTGTGTTACTCGGAAAGTGAATGCACCCAGCATACAGCCAGCATCATATCGAAATCGTCAACTCTCCTATGTTCTGCAATAAGTTTTCAACTCTACCGTTCGAACATCTCAGGGAGCGCAAGCGCACGACGATTATCGGTTGTCACACCAAAAACCCATTAGGGCAACTGTCTATATTCTTCAGTCAACGTTACCTTTGAAAACTAATAAAACAACAACACAACTAATAACTGACTGTGAATGGTGTAAACAACATTCGTTCGCGTCGAATTATAGTACGTGTTATTAAATTATTTAGACATTTACATTTCCTTAATTTCTTCTTTTTTTTCTTGCGCGATAGCCCAAGAGCTACGAGACTTAACATACTTTATACGTATTCCGAATACGACAGTAAATTAGTCGTAGCAGGTTGAATTAGATGTTTATTTGGAAGATACATATTATGTATTTATAGGATATTTTGAACGTAACTGTAGGTGAGATAGTTAACCAAAATGTACAAACGAAATAGAATACGGTACCATTTTCTCCACATACTTTCTTTTTTTTATTCTTATTTGCTTCTCTTTTTTATAAATGGTTTTCCATGGTTTTTTTTCTTTTTGTTCTCTTCCTTTGCGGTCTATGAGCTCAACTCCCGCGGATGGCATCTACGACATTACATTCTTCGCTGGCTACTAGTCATAAGAAATTGAACATTCGCCTCCACTTACATGCTAAAGCTTTCGACGTTCTCACATCATCTCTTTAAAAAAATTATACTTCATTTTCTGCGATCAAAGGAAATCAGGTAAATAGTTTCTTCGTGATTCTAACATTGCACAATGATCTTTACAGTTGGAATGATATTCACAAGTTGGAAAATCCATTGAAACTAACAAACGCGGCAACTCAAATATTAAAAATAACCTCTGGACAAAGAACGGATTCAAAGGTATAATAATAAGAAGACAAATAATGACAACATAACATTTTCATATGTTGCACTTGTATAGAAATTCTTCTTCACTGATTATTATTTCCCTTTATATTCTTAATCTGAATTATTAATACTTAGATATTTCAAGGCTGTACAACGGTTCATAGAAAATAGAAGATTTTGATTACAGGATTTGAAATGTTCATTTTCAAATCAAAGTTAAAAATCTTCACATGATTCTTTATTGCAAATATCATACTATAAAAGATCATTGCGCGTTGTCACGTAATCTTATAATCACCTTATTAATAGTCATTCTTAATTAGGATCGTGTTGGCGTGAAATGCATACGTGAGTTAACAGTTTTTTTTTTTTTTTTCAATTTTTTGTTTTTTTTTACTTCTTTAAGGGAGAAAGGGGAGATTTTTTTATAATAAAATTAATTTTCTAATCTTTGTCGATCAGCTGTTGTTGCCCTGTGAAAACTGCCTTCTGTCACAACACAATAATACTTGCGTGGTGGTAGTTTTAATATTACTGAATTTGGTCAATCTTTTTGCACTTAAGTTTGTGTAACGATTTACTTCTTCGTCTCCTTTTTTCAATAATTTGACAGGTTATCATTCTTTGTTTCTGTCGAAAATTGGACACCAAATTCAAATACTAAATTCATCAATTCAGTCACTTATTTAAGAAAGATACCCAAGACATAGTCTCAATAATAATATATAGGTTCAGTTTAAAAAAGGAGAAAAAAAAAAGAAAAAACATACACTACGACGAAACATCAAATACATTCATTGCTATCTCAGCAGAGCTAATAAATTTTGTAATCACAACAAAAAGTCGTTCACTTTCAACTAAGTAGCTGAAACCTCAGTTCTTTCATAAATAAGCGATCAGACCGAACCATACAACGTTACTATCGTAATATTTTGTTGCCTTTCTCTTAATGCTCACGTTATTTAATTTTACTGTTGCACCTGAGGTTTACCACGTGGTGTGTACCCACGACTTCCACCCCTTTGACCACCACGAAATTGTCCACGACCACCCCTATCCATTCCACGTTCGCCTCGTGGACCTCCCCTCTGTCCTCCCCCACTGCCTCTTTTGAAGCCTCCGTTATAACCACCGTTCCCTTCAGCGTTGTAACTTCGTTGTTGATAACCGTTTTGATAGTTGCTGTCGTTGTTACGGTAGTAGGTTCCTATTTTTATTGGAATACACCTGGTTTAAAAATCTCATGAGCGATGGCATGGATTCATCATTTGATTTTACATGCTTGGATTGCATTCTTTTGAGTATTCTCGCACCAAAGGTTGAGTGAAACATACAATTCACTTTCTAGACTCGACAAAAATCTATTGCACAGTGCGACAGCCATCACGTAAAAGTTTATTGATTCAGACGAAATATTCAAATAAAAAAATTCAAGGATATAAAGTCGAGTTTTTACCCTGGCTTCCTCGTCCATTCTGCTGATATCCTCCTCCTCCACCGCCTCGGCCTCTTCCACTGTAACCATTGGTGTTTCCTCTTCTCCCTCCGCGGCCTCTGTACCCACCGCGCTGTTGTTCACCCCATGCTTGTTGGGCAGGTTGAGGTTGTTGCTGCTGTTGTGGTTGGAAAGCCGACGAACTATCCGGTTGATTCCAATCTCCACCGGCACCATCAGCTAGCTGACACCAATCACCTCCATCGTCGGCTTGATCAAGATCTGGTTCTCCTCCAGCAGGTTCATTCTGAACTTGCTCGACTTTGTCCTTGAAAGAATAGACATGAATAAACCGTTAATAAGTACTACAAGAATAAAGAATGTATTAAGACTATCATTTGAAATTTCCAAAGTTGCTACAAGTTTGAACTCCATAATCTGAACTGAACTTATATTCATGACCATAATGTCTGAGCGAAAAGTATTTTGAAACTCTATCCACTGTACATCTACGAAAGATAGATGGTTGTTTCAAATAACTAACCTCATTAACCTGCGGTTGAGACTCCTGAATAGCAGCTTGGTCATAATTTTGGTGTTGCGTTTGTTGCTGAATAGTTTGGGTTTGCTGTGTCTGTGGTTGCTGCTGAAAACCAGCAGGATGTTGAGGACTATATTGTATATTTGGTTGTTGGTGTGAGGGTGGCATAGGAATTGGAGGTGGTGGGTTTGGGTTTGCAAATCCAGGAATGTGAGGCATGTCTTGGGGCTGATGTTGATATATCACCTGTTGCGGCACCACGTTTTGTGGAGAGGTAAAATTTTGGTTGGTAAAAGTCTGTGAAGGAATGGGCGCGTTAACCGTAGGAGGAATGTGTGATACAACTGGTGCCTGAGTAGCGACATCTGGAGAGTCAAGTTCAGATTCTTGCAGAAAGAAAAAATTTGGAGTGCCAATAACATCATTTATTCTTGGTGCCTGTGGTGGTGGTTGAGGCTGCTGCTGCTGCTGTTGTTGTTGTTGTTGTTGCTGTTGCGGTTGCTGTGGCGGCGGAACAAATCCAGCTGGAGCACTCGTATAGTAAGATGTTTCAACTGGAGCTGGTACATGAGATGGTATTTGTTGAGGAACGACAGGAATTGGACCAGGAACAGGAGCACTACCGGTAATAACTGGGAGGGGTGCTGCAGGAACTGGAAAATTGGGAATAGGAATCATGGATTCTGGTGGTGGAATGTGTCTGTCACTACCATTGTAGTCATCCGTTGTTTGTTCCTGTATTGAACCATCAGCAGCCTGTGTTTCAGTAGCTGGTGCCTCTGCAATCTGTACATGAATTCAAACACTTATATTACATATTTCTCACCTGTGTGAGCTAGTAAAATTAAGTGAGAGTAAGTGAAAAATGCAATGAAGCAAACATAGACAGACATTAATTATATGATTCCTTTATTAACGGACAGACTAATATTTGTCTGTACAAAATTTTGTCCGTCTTTGGCTTTTGACTGTATAATTTTCGATGCCTTGTGTGATTGATTTATACAGAATATGAACGAAAATACGTCTGTCATAAAAATAATGGCTTTTAGAAGCAATTTGTGAAGAATAAAATCTAATAAATGCAATTGCCAAAATTGGTCATAAATACATTTAGCGATAGTCCCAGCTCTAATATTCCAACCATTGTTTACTACAACGTAGTCCACTGAGCTTAAAGGTATTAATTTACAGCAACAGTATTACCTCCTCGACTAGCTCCTGAATCTCTTGAACTTGATCAAAATATCCACTTTGATGAATAGTGGTAATAATTTCCTTCAGTTTGTTGTATGTTGTACCAACAATTTCCTTCTGTTTGCCATCGACAAGTGCGACAAAGTGTTCAGCTGCCTTCTGCACCTTCTGCATGAAAGCAAGGTCTCCCTCCTCGTTTTGGTGTTTCACTGTCACTTCTCCATACAATTCATCTAGGTACTTTAAATCGTCTTCCGTTAATTTTGCAGCACCGTTTGTACCAGCCAGGAAGTCTTCTCGAGCTTTGTCAGATCCCATTTGTGTTAGACAGTCCTGAACGAGTAGCACTTCTCGCACCTAAGAAATGTAATCAAAGAATTATGTCAACAACTAAATGTGCCATATACTAATACTTCAATTCATACTCAATTCATTAAATTTACTCAACAGACTGGAAAATATACACATATTTTTTCTTATAGCATGTTCAACATCTGTATAAAGTTGCTACCGTAAACGTTTACTTTCACATTTTCCTAAAATTTTCTGAATCCTCTAGATGGAAAAGCTATTCTGTGATACATTAATATGCAAGATGCAATAGGAATGCTGATTCCAAACAAAGCTTGCTCCACAAAAATTTTAAAAAATTGCAATGCAAAATGAAGTACACATGAATAAAAATGAGTACCAAAGACCACTCAGAGGACACCTTTTATCAGTCGTTACAAGCATAAGATGAATTATTTGGATATAATTTACTATCAAATATAACTGTAGATTGATAATAGCTTTACATCATGCTAAAATCTTGTAAGCAACATACAGATTATTCCCCCTTTTGTGCAACTGCTTGCCAACAGTATAGTTAAATTTCATAAACTATCATATTCTTGATGACAGTGTCAATTTTCATTAATATACAACGCAGCAAAGCATTGTAAAATTTACCAACCAAGGGTGCGGGTGAATATTACATACTTTTTAATAACACTCAATTTAGTAATTTTTGTTTAATTGCACGTTGAAAGGAAAATCTGAAGTCAAAAGGTATATTCTAATCAACTTCAATTACAAATCAGTGGCACAGAGGAGCCTACACTGCATTTTCAAGTTCCAGGATTTCACATCAAATTTGCCGAGTTTCTCTGACGTTTCTAATAACTCGAACCTTCCCGAACGTTCATGAGTTCACTACAAATAGTTATTGAATAAGAGATAAAGTATACCTTGGCAACATCTTGTTGCACCCGCTCTAACGCTTCCTTACGAGCAAGTTTCTTCTGCTGTTTGGCAGCATCATTGGCAATGCCGACGATCTGCTTACAGAGTTCTCTAGTAAGGTCCAATGTTTGCACAACTTCGTCATACTTTGCAACAGCAATCTTTTGGTCATGGTTCAGCTCCTTCCCCTGCTTCTGCAGGTCCTTGTATGATTCAAGTTTTCCCTATCAATGAATTTAACAAAAGTTAATATACTGAACCACTAATTCTACAAACACAAAGGATTTTTAGCATCAGAATTGTAATATCTACTGTTTTGGAGCAATAAATCACAAGCCAGTTTACGTCCGTACTAAATTTAAAAACAAACTTCGACTAGTGTAAGATTTTCACATTGTATATAACACTGCAGACTATGTCAAAGCCTTTTAGTGGGAAACAGTGTATTCGATATTAATAACTACACTAAATTTACATATAGCTACACCAAGTGAGTTTATGCTAGCAAATTTTGATAACAATATTGTTAATGTTGAGATAATATGTTGACAGGTTGTTGGAAATTATCTAACGTCTTGAACGTTCTCTTATCAATGTAGCGTTATTGGGTAGGAGAGTTTAAAGAAACGAACACCTGCTGAAAATCTGTTTACAGCTGAAGATTTAGACAAAGAACGAACCTTGCGTCGATTGATATTGCAATAAATATTTTTTTGTCCTAGTCATTTAAATTTTCCGTGTGCGGGAGGCCTCACAGCTTATTGCACATCTCGGCTACACCGATTTGTCATACACAATAAGATTGTGTGGCGCAAAACCGTACGAAGAAAAGGGAACGGCCATGACATAGGGTGCGATATTAGTATTAGATAAACTACGTCTCACAAAGAGGTAAAACGTTGCTAAGATTACCCAAGGCGATGAATTTGTGGGTGTACAGATCGCGAAATGCACCTTGCGGCAAATAGAGTGTGAAAATCACGAGAATTTTCGTTGGTGAGCACATGGTGTGCCAAAACATGGCGGACCGTAGAAGCCAAAGTTGACAGTTAATGTGACGCCGGATTTTTCGTCGTCCCAACGGCAATCGCGGTGATTCCTTACCTTTCGCTTCTCCAAATTACGGATCTTATGCTCGATCACGATTATCGCCTGGCGTATGGGTTCGACAGCCTCCGTAGAGGCCTGTTTTTCTAGTTTAGGGTTGGCAGAAGGCATCCTTCACGGGCAACAAACGCGAACTGGAATGGTAGGGCAGCGACTCCGGCCGGTGCGGTGAATCGCGGGGGGATCCAACATGGCGGCAACGGCGCCTGCGCAGAAGAAAGGCGCGCAGCTTCTCAGCCAGGATCGTGTGCCCCGGTCCATTTTATGAATCACCGGCTCGTAGGCACTCGGGACTATCGACGTTAACTGACGAGCGACCTTACCGATAAAGAAGCTACCGGTTCGTTACACGGCTTCTTGGCTGGATTTTTACGGGCGCCGGTGTCAAATTGAGGCGACGCGCGACGGCAGATTAACGTGGCAGCACCACGCCGTCGTCGGCGGCAAAAAGACGCTCATGAAAATGGGTACCGATGCAACGGTAAATTGCCGCGCGTCGAAACCCACGTGGTTACGTCAGTGGATCTCAATTACATTTAAGTGAGCTCTCATTACAAGTGAGTTTCCTTTTTCGCTATTTCAGAGTTAAGCAGAGACAAAGTAATTTCTCCATAACTCAGTAACATTGTTGAGTTTTCGCGTCGTAGGTTACGGTTATTTCCCTGGGATACCTTTATCACGTGTTGTGACGGGTATCAATTGTTATACAACTCTTCGATTTCGTAGTTGCATGGATAGGCTCATTCGCGATCGCAACGGTGCGTGATTTTAAGTTGAGTGTTTTTTTTTTTTTGCAATTGACCTATTTTATCATAGTCACTCAAACTTACAAATTTTGCACATTGCTGACAGTGGAATGAGTATCGCGACAGGTTACCATTACTTACTCGACATTCGCGAAAACGAGTAGTGTTTAGCTACAGATATACAATTACCTACCTATGTTTGAATTTACGAATGAGGTCGTTTAAGTAGTGGATAAACCTAAGGTTTAAACATATTCCAACGATTGTTTAATGGACAGCATTTCAAAGTCTCGTAGAAGGTAACGTAATCAAATTTCATGATATATCTTGAATTATTTTCAGTTTTTTAATACCCATTAACTATCGAACGACTACAGGCTTAGCGACTCTTAGAAAAATGCTGATTAGCATTTAGGATGTTTTTAATCCATCTTACAAAAGGTTGATGTACCGATAGTCAGCCAGCAACCACTAAAATAGTATTTTCGCTGACTATGGTACAAAGACATTTTGCTACCACAGGTAATCAATGAAAAAGTAAATCACAGTGACCACGGTGCGAATGAGGAGGAATGATGTGTGTTGGAAAGAATGGTGAATTGTTTAGAGCGAATATAGGTAATCCGGTAGATAGGTGGTCGTTTTGGGATCCGTCGCAAGATTTAATATAGATGTGCTTGTGAATCTCTTTTCAACATTTCCGTTGGGTGGTTCCGTTGGGAATTAGACAAGGGTAGGAAGGTCGCAATGATCCGCGATGTTACTAACTTTTGTAATCCACAGCGTCAAATGATCACAGTGATTTTCCTCCGGAAACACGTAAAAGACTTGAATATAAAAGTCTCCGAACTATTAGTGAGCTTTCAAATTTTTAAGAGGTTCAATTTCCCATTTCTTGTCGCTCTACAATCATTTTCCAATCGTTATTCAATTTAATTATTTAGTTATTAGCGATAATTATTGAATTCAATCGATCTCTGTGATCATCTGAATGGGCAAAACGCATCTCTGGACATTCTATCGCGTTCCGTGGTACAATAGATGGGGAGAGATGCTGAGCTCGAAGACTTCGCGTCCGAGGCGGACCGCCGACTGTCACACCACACAATAATGCATGTCCTCCAACCTCCCTCCCGAATTTGACTCGCATCTCAGAAGACCAATTCGCATCACAATGTGTCGGATTAAAAAAGACGCAGATGCGAATTGGGTTTATCCAGAATTTTGCAAGAAGTTTTAGATATTCAAGGTTTTTGACAGGTTTATCGGTCGCGCCTTTTTGCGCGTAGATTAATCACAAAAATCAGACGCGCCTTTTGCGTGATGATTGATAATCAGGGTCACGACATACCGGGAAAACCGGGAACAGTCAGGAAATTTCGTCTATTAGGAAAAGTCAGGGAATTATAACAGACTAATAGAGAAAACTTACATTTCTATATATCGTTTGCAAACATTAGCTATACTGCGTAAATTCAGTTAAGCTAACTTCTGGAAACGGTATCGTTCAATTTCTAATTATTCGTGTCAATCGAAGCAATACCGTGTACTTTTTAAATTCAAATTTATATATGCAAAGTGCATAAGTTGTGAGGCTTTTGGTTGTAAAAGCTGTATTACCTGAGTTTCGTAAAAAAGCGTCAGGGAATTCTGCATTTTCTGACAGATAAAGCAAAAGAATTTTATTTGAACAAAATTGGTGCCATCCCACGAGTGATCGAATGATCGCGGTATCCAGTAATCGAATGATCGAGTGATCAAGGTGTTCAGTGATCGAGTGATCGTGTGTCCAGTGATCGATTGATCTAATGATCGAGTGATTTAGTCCGGGAGGTAACGACAGATTTCATTACATCATTTTTGCAAGCTTAATTTTTTGGATGAGTTATCCGTGTAACATGTAATAGTAATATGACCGTCTTCCAATGAACTACCACGACGGAGGGATACAGGAGGATTAAAATTAGAGCAAATAATTAACAAAAAAAAACATGTATAGCTTAATACCCGAAACTCATCGTACGCATTAATTAAAACATATGAAGCAAGAAAATATCGTGTTCCACTTAAATTCCACGACACAACCCGTCTACCACACGCGTAAGTAGGCGCAACAAAATATTTAAAAAATTTTATACTAGGAAGTACATAATTGATTACAATGCTTTTTTTATAGTAACAAACACAAAAATAATAGTCTTCCACATATAAGATACAATAGGACGGTTCAGAAAATGGCCTTTTTAGATTTTGCTCTTCTCCGAAATTATACACTTTTTCAATAAAAAATAGCTCCTAAGTTTCGTGGGAAAACAGAAAATTCTGAATATTTGACGGGAAAAGTCAGGAAAAGTCAAGGAATTATATTTGAGCAAAATTGTTGCCACCTTGATAATGAATCACGTCATGTGTTTAACGATTTCATAAATGGTATATGAAAAAGTAAAGCAGTCTAGATGAGTTAAGCTTTCAGCTTTTCAATCAATTTTCTTACCAACAACTAAGTTTTCAAATTTAAATTAACCGCGCCTTTTGCGCGTTGACTTGATACTTTTTGTTCCTGAGAGAAGGCGCATCATTGGCAAGCCGGCGGTCAATTCACGGGATAAAAATCGTGGAGTATACAATGATAGTGAAGAATCTTGTCGTAAATATTTATAAAACATATTTGAGGTGTACAAAAGTATTTTTTTAATGATTGTATTGTCTTTTGATTCAGGGCAACGAACTGATTTTTTTTTTCAAGCATACCGAGAAATATTGCGTCTTCATTCGAACAAAATATTTATTTCAATAATTCCAGGTAAAAGAATAATTTCGATTCAAAAAATTTATAATCTTTTCTTCAATCATAGAAATGATGGAGTAGAAGACTATTTTCATGAATGTTGACGTTGGGCTCGACATAATTTTTGCCGATCCACGGACTTTTGTCATTGTGCAAATCGTAACTTCGTCTGTTTCAACTAATCAAGTCTGTGCAGTTAATCAAACCTTTGTCTGTTTCAGCAAAACAAACTTTAACTGTTTCAATTAATCATACCTTTCGTCTATTCCAGCTAATCGAAGCTTTTGACTGTTTCAGTTGATCAAATCTTTTGTCGGTTTGAACTTATCAAATCTTTTGTATTTCCAATGAAACTTTTTTCACCAACATTTGAAGCGATTTCTGCTATCATTTTCGAAATCGTCAATAAAGCCTTGATAAATCCTGCTAAAATCGGATTGAAATGTGTAAAATTTTTGATCAGAGAAATATCCCATCCCAGGCGGCTTAGCAGAGTATCTTTTTTGAGGTGAAATATTTCCCCGATTAGTAATCTTTCTTGGCACGTGGCCAATTCGATTTTTACATGACGTATCAAGGGTCTGTTGATAAATATGAGGATTGTAGCCTGCTAATTGATTTTGATGTTCGTAACAAAAATTACGTCGAAATTGCTTCAGTTCGTATTTCCGATGCATCCCAAATATTTCCGATGTAACTTCTATTACCAACATTAGTTTAGGCGCTCATTTTTAACGGAAACAATCTAAGAATCACGTTTATTACTAGAAGTAGAAAGTTAACCACTATTTTATCCTCAGCCATGGTTTGCGTGAAATGACAATGCGAAAACGAAAAATCTTACACATTCAAAATAGTTAGATTTATCTACGCAAAAAATCGGATGCGGTTTTCACTACATACTGCAACCTGACCAAGTATAAGGAATATCTTTCACTTTTGATTTCGTGTGGTAGCAACGCAGATGAACTTCTGCACGAGATAAATTTCGACGTTGCGGGCATCGAAAAGAATTGAATGATAGTTCACTTTCAGATAGATTTGATTCCGGATTTAAATTCTTGGTAGGAAAAACCGGAGTTACATGTATATTTCTTAGTTATGCTGAGAAAGTGTGTAGAACTACATTTAATATTTTTCAAATTTTATTGAAAATTGATTAATAAAAACATAAGTTACGGAAGAATATTTTGTCAAAATACATGTACATACACGTATGTGTACGTATGTACATGTATACTATAATATATTATATATACATCTATTTTTAATGACAAAAAAAAACCATCCCACTGGCATAGGTTCGCATTGAGATAAGAAACTGCGCCTTCGTAATTTAAAAGAAATTATTTTCAGCCGATTTAAGGGTGGGAATTGATGAAATTAAAAAATCCGCGAAATTAAACAAGAACCACGCTCATATAATATGTATATACATATACATACATGTATATATATTAGGGTGGTCCTTATTTGGGGTTCGGATAAATTTTCATTGCCCCCCCCAAATGCGTGTTTCAAATCACTCGAAAAGAATGTGTGTAAAGTTTCAAGCTACTACGTCAACTGGAACACGTCTTTCAACGAGTTTGAATTTTCCCATTTAGGTAAAAAAAAAATATCTTACTCGGCATTGATTTTCCAGTAGATCAAAAAAATTCTATAAAAATGATCTTTAAATTTTTTTGCAAAATTCCAATTCTTACTTAAAATAATACAAGTTATTCTCAGTCAAACATTCTTTTCTGTTTAGTATCGTATTATTTAGGAAAAATCAAACAAGAACGTATTGAAAAAAAAATTAAAGCTCTCGTTTATATTTTTGTATAATAATTTGTATTTGACACAAAAAAAATATTCATATTCACCAGAATTTCTTTGCATTTACTTATCATCATGGGTTGAATGGGAAAACTAGGCACGTGTTTCAATGGACGTGGCGGCTTGATACTATAGACAATTTTTTCCCCGTGATTTGGAACAGATCTGGGAAGGCAAGAAAAATCTTTCCTACTCCCAAATAAGAACAATCCTAATATGCATATGTTGATATTGTTTTTCACATTACTGAAAACACTAAACTTTGTATTGCGATGGGTGAAAAACATACAAAATACTCAGCAAGTCGGAAATTAAAAACAGATTAGAAATTTACATTTAAAGTAATAAACAATACATTTGCCATTTTGCCAAAATAATATAATATAACAATAATATTAATAGTTTTGATAATAAGTGAGCTGCATCAGATAGATAATATGTATCAAGATTTACATCACGCCAAGAAGTTTATATAATAATTTTTATACAACAACTTCAAACTTCATGATTATCATTTCACACCCTTGTCTAAGACGTTTGGCGCTATGACCGTTGAGTTCTTGAAACATAATACCACCATTATGTGATATGGCACATTTTCGAAAATAAAAATTTTTACACTTGCATACTGTACTTTTTATTATTGTGATGTTAATGTCCAAATGCCCGCATTTATAACGTTCAAAGTCCATAATTGATTCGATAATTTACAGTACAAATCAATTACGTAATATTTGTGAAAAGTATTCATATAGTAATTTCAATTTGTCATAATAATGATAAAAATAAGAAGAAAAAGGTATTGAAACTTGACAGCCAATTTCATTAATTGTAGCCACCTATCGCTATTATATCTTTACAATTTACAAATATAATTTGATACATCTTCTCAAAAAATACATTCTCGCCACACACACATATCACCACTTGTCTTTACCAATATAATTCCTAATAAACGTAGAAACAAATGAAAACTTAAACACTTCGAACGTTTAAACAATATGTAGCAATATTGCCAATTAAAATGTAGTGATTTTTAATGTACAGCAAACTATCAGCAGTTATGGTATTATTACTAAATGTTTATCATCTACTGGAAAGTATATCTAAGAGCTATTGCAACTTAACATTAAACGTTACGAAACTATTTATCAATGCTCCAAAATGGTGGACGATGAAATAAAGATATTAAGTATAGATTCTAAATTGTGTAAATGTGATGTTTACAATCGTACAGGAGAAACCATATTTTTTTTTAAATTGCCATGAAAATTAATTTTGATATTCACGAGTGATGATAATAATAATAATGAAAATAACGATAATCTTAACTAATTTTCAATCGTTGAATGATAAAACGTCAGTAATTTACTCTCCTACTTATCTAGTCATTATATACCCTCGCTTTCTCCAAAACAAATTGATATTTTACTTCAAACTTATGAGTTTGTACATTTCCGTATTTGATTCATTTTTTAAATTGATTTGATATAAAGATACATAAAGAACTAGCAGGAATTTTTGATGTTAGTAACCGTTATACGATTTTTGTGACTTTAGCAAGTAACTTGCAGCGTCGCACTTGACTAAACACGCGATTTCTGTCGATATACATATTCTCATAATTTTTATGTACACAAAAGCAATTAAATAAACTATTACATTACGGCAAAGAAATTATTCCGAAAGTGGCTTTTCGAAATGTCGACATGGATTAGTTTACTAGCTTAACCCTAATTGATCACTCTGGGTGAATTTCACCCCAAATATTTTTCAAACTCCTCGTTTTTTTTTCTGCACAATTGAATTTGTGATTACTTTACCAAGGTGTGAACAATTAGGGTTAAATTGCAGATGATTTTCAACTATATTTTCAACCAAAAATTACTACTTGCAAAATATGATAATTAAATACCACGAATTTCAAACAACTGTTTTGCATACGTATGAATGTACGATAATTTTCGGTTACTGGTTTTGAATGTGCATAGATTTTACAGCTAACAACTTTGAGTCCTTTGTTCAAGCAGAAGAAACTGTTATTTAATTGGAATTTTTATACATACATATATTATGGCTGGAAGTAAGAATCGTTTTTTTAGAAGAATGAAAAATGCAGATAATCAATGAGAGACAGTACGTGAACCACGACGTTATTTGTGTTCATAATAATTGGATGGTCCAATGGCAAACTGAATTACAAACTTTACATCCTAAGCTAGATAAATTTCATTTTATACACATCTGAAACTGTGCCAGAAGTGCAAATATTATTATGCCCTTCTCCATTTATCTGTTTATCACAGTCGCGGGACAAGATTTTCCAAATAAATACGTATTTAAAAATTGAAACATGACATCGTACAAAAGTAAAAATTCTCACATCTTACATATTGTAAATAGCCAATTCACTCTGGCATAAGGTATCCAATTGAGTTCCCCAGATGTATCGTTATTTAGAATTTCATTCCTTTCGGTAATTCACCATTATTAACAATAAGTTAAATAGGAATTACATATTAGGTCTCATCATCCCGTGATCAGTAATTCGTTCAAACAATAGACGTTAATAGTCAATTCAAATTTCACAACAATATTTTGTGGCACTTGAATTTAGAAGCATTCTCTGTTTCAGTTTTATAGAAGCCACTACAGCGTTATAAGTATCGTCAGGCTTATATTGTTTACTATTTAGAAAAGATTTTCGTTGATGGAAATAGGCAAACGTTCTCGCTCAACATCTTGGATGGCTGACTAACCGTTATCGCTAATGAAAAAAAAATTTGACAAAGTTCAGCATTATCATTTCAGGACAACTATAAGTTGAAAGTAAGCCTAACAGAAAACATTGTTGATTTCATCTGTCACCAGTATCAACCTTTGACGCTTTAGCACAACGTGATGTATA
Organism: Neodiprion pinetum; assembly: GCF_021155775.2. NCBI lineage: Eukaryota > Metazoa > Arthropoda > Insecta > Hymenoptera > Diprionidae > Neodiprion > Neodiprion pinetum. The sequence goes on along the minus strand of NC_060237.1, from coordinate 9,422,499 downwards.
TGAGTATATTACACAGTAAAGTCAGTTAATCGTTAAATTTCTCACACTTTCACTTTTCACGAATATTTCTAAAATATCTATCTCACTTGCACACTCAGACTTTAGCAAATTCTAATTTAACTTTGTCCGAAACCTAGACGCGATATAAATTCTACAACTATCTCTATATTCACACGAATATGATAATTTTCAATAGATAACGTTAAAGTAGTGGCAAAATTTGGGCATGATTTTCAATCATCTATGTCACGGGTGAGTATGTTACAAATGAACAGTGTGTGCGGGTGTAAGTTATTACTATTGCTACGAATTACGAATTATTATCTACGAATATAATTCACAACTAAAATTAAAGATCGTCGTATTCCTATGTCTATGATGATTTTCTGTTATTAATGTTGTTACTACAATTCGTAAGATCAAGACAGTCCGACGTCTACAGAGAAACCGTTTTTCTTGTAGAGATATATATATACTCTTTTCACGTGTTTATTTTATCACTGGGTGAAACAACCCATATTTTTACAACTCATTCGGTCATCATTGATCGTGAAAATTGTCATAAAAGAACTAAGACGGTTCAAAATTCATTTGGGTATTATTAACCATTATCAATGGATTACTTTCAGTAGGCACCTGTGAAATAGGGGTGGCAGCAGGTCCTGCATTTACCAGCGTCGACGAAGTATGCGTTAAAGAGTCAATTTCCAAACTTGGAGTTGTTGACTTCACTCGAGAATTTACTTTTGCTTTAGTTTGTTGTTCCATGCTATCAATTTCTGCCCAGATGCCTCGAACTTCTTTGAACAACTGCAAAATAATAAAATGAATTTATAAAACAAAAAAGAAAACCGAATTAAGTGATCGCGTTTTATGTTTTTGGGCTTTCCGCTGACTTAGTGGTGAAGAATAAAAGTTTGCAACGTTACTGCATATTAAAAATTTTGTTGTAATTGAACGCAAAAATTCTTGACAGAAATTTCGCGCACGTACTAACTGTGCAACGATCCTCAAGAGGCCAAAACTAGCAAGCCTTCATTTCATGTAACTGAAAAGTATAAAATTTGATATCAAGTACCTGATTGAGCCAAGTTTCGTCAGCAAGTAACTCATTAAGTATAATAGTTGTATCCTTATGCGGATCCGCAAGTCGCTTATCAGCTACTCGCTTGGCACACTCCAAGAACATTAGATACTTTTGATGCGCCACCTTATTGTACAAAGCTACCTTCCCTTGACATATTCGACATAGAAGAAAATCCTGAAACGATAAGGAAAGAAAAATATTCAGATTGGTGAAATGCTAGTGTCTACCCAATAATTTATATTTCTCGAATATAAGTAATATGTTTAGTTGCATGAAATATTGGTGTGACGGTAGTAAGTCAATGACAAAGCATGCGGCACACCTTCTCTTGAGGGATTCTAGGGTCTGGAGGAGAGCCTTCGAGAGTAGTACCGTTGTACGGTTGACCATACAACAGAACTCTGGCGTGAATTTTCTGCTGCTGACAACCGGTACATTGTTTTCCTTTAAATTCAGGCGCTGTAAGGTCTTTAAGGACATTCAGGCATGGCCATGTGGATATTGCTGTTACAATGTTAGGATTCCATTTTGTGGTAGCCAAAAGTCGACGTTTTCTTTCTTCAGTTACTTCATCAACTGTTTTCACATTGGACAGGAAATAATCATCTGAAATAATGACATTGATATCTTAAATTGACAGTTATAAAAAATAACGTTCACACATTAATTTTACGCAAATTACAATTCTTTACCTTGTTCTTGAAATATTTCAGTGAGAAAATTCGAATCCAGAGCTTGAGAAATGAGCGTTTGTATGTACACTTCGAAGTTGTCCTGATATTTTTCCGTATCTTTCATCGATTTGACTATATGTTCGCTTTAAAAATAATGTAGTCTATTACTTAAAAGTTTAATATTGATGATTTTCTTAACTGCATGAAACAATAGGTCAACAGATTTCCTAGATTGATCCACACAAACTTACCTATCGTCGATAATCATTTCGTCACGTAGAAATTCTACGACGGTTTCCATTTTGCCTTGTTGCCAGAACTTTATTGGAACTTGTTGGTATATGTGACGATTTTGAGGTGCCCAGCCAGAATACTACATAACAAAGTTCAAAATCCGTCGTTATTAACATTGCAGTGAAAGAAATTCCAAAATATTTACATTCATTCAGCAAGCAGCATTACCGTAGATATGTTTCTGTACAAAGTTTTCCCATTAGATTTGAAAGGCTCGTATTTCTGAAGTAGCGTCTTGCCGTCTATTCTCCAAAGGGCAGGAAAGTCTTCATCCAAATCCGATTTAATTACCACGAATTCGCCAGACTATTCAACAAACATTACAAGGTCGACACAAATTAATAACTCGATAAAAGAAAACCTCGCAAGATATTCAGAGCATGATTAAAAATTTTCAACGAAAATTATGGAATCGATGGGCTCCGTTTTGGCGCGGAAATATTTTAATGATTGCTATGCTTTGTACGTTTGCAGCCTAGACAGATGAGAAATGCTATTCTTTGATAGGTACGTGAAATTCAGTGTTCTACTCATGCTCCTGACTGGAGGAATTTACAGATAGGACAAAGCGATCAGTTTTATTTTACCTAAACATAACAAACTGCAGTATAAAAATCAAGTAATACTTTCATATGAAATTACCATTTCTTCTGAATCATCCACAAAATGCTGCATGCAACCGATACATTTCCGTTTTTTAATGAACCAAAAATTAATTTAAATCTCACCACATGTACACCACAGTATATGTACATGTACTTTAGAAGAAAAAAAAAAACTACTTTTGTAAGTACTACTACTTGAATACAATTCTAATACTCTGCAACTTTGTCAATAGACGTTGATACTTTACGAATTTGCCCACTGATACTGTAGTCCAGAACGAACGTATACTTTGAATAACATTGTTTGAAGTGATCAAAATGAACCTAAATCACTTACAAATTTCTAACTAATGCCAAACGATAATGACGCAAGATTCAAATTTGTTTTTACGCACCACAATCAATTTTTAATATCTCAATAGACATAAGCCTAATACGGACCTTGAATGGTGAAATATCCAAATCATCATCACTGTTAACTGGGATTACTTTATCTTCTAGTTTAGTCAAGGCTCTTGTTGCATTGCTAGAATGTTTGCCAACGGCGCCTAGCTTTTTTCTCGATGCTTTTCTCTGTACAGCAATATCTCCTGATGAATATCCATCCTCGTCGATAATTCTTCTCGTTTTCTTCGTTATAACAGGTCTACTTCTTTTCTTTTTTTTCTCCTCCTCCTCTCCTACCAATTTAACAGCAGGTGTCCATGCTGGATCAGAGTCAGAATCACCGAGTTCTTCATCGTTGTCAAAGTAATCAATGCCCTGCTGCCGATCGAGAAACTGTTTCACTGATGTTTTCTCCTTTGCTTTTCTTCTAGACGTCTCACGTCTCGGAGGTAGCAATAAGGGATCCACTGTAATCAATCAAAATGTGAGATATGATTTAGAAAAAATGAGTCGTGATCAGAACCAACAATCATATTCCATGATATTTCATGATACTTCCAATATTTTAATATGAATGAAATAATAAATAATAAAATCAATTGTTTCATGTTGATTTGAGGATAAAAAAACAAGAAACAAGTTACTCACCTTCTTCCATTTTTTTTGCATTCTTTGCAGCAACAGCAGTTGCAGCAGCAGTTGCAGCAGCCTCGGCTGCAGCCGCTGCAGCTTTTCTTTTTCTATCCGTTGGTCCACCAGGTTTTATTGGTCTGCCTTTCCGAGGCTTTCCTTCCGATTTGGTGATAGTATATTCCACACATTTCTTTTCACTTTTTTTAGGAGGAAATGAAAAATCATCATCACTTGTAAACCCATCATCGCTAGAATCAAAGTTTTGCTTTTTTCTCTCCTTAGGTAAAGGAAAGTATCTTGGATCGTTAGCATAGTCAATTGTGGTGTTCTTGGAGGTTGGTTGGACTATTTTTTCTTGAGGCTGAGTGTTGACTCCATTTGTAGATGCTCGAGTTGAATTTTCAATTGATGCTGATTTATGTGGTTCCGGTGGAATGTAAGGCTTTGACCTGTTCCATGTTGCCTTTCTGCCACCACGAATCGCAGGTGGAGGAGATGGATCTCTTTCACCTTGTAAAAACTTGAGATAACTAGTCATAAAACCAGAATTAGGATCTTTGCCGCTACCCGGCCCCTTGGAGTCTTTGTTAATTCGATTAAAAGTCTGGACAGGTTCTTGATTTTGTTGAAGAAATCCTAATTCTTCTTCGATATTTGGAACTATGACCTTGGGCTGATCGTCTCTCGCATCTTGATTGTAACTTGCATGGTTTACTGAATTCTCGCCGTAAGCAGTAGAAGGTATTTCAACTGATGATTGAAACTCGTGCGAATGATGAGCATGGTGCCCGGGTGGTATGTGAAATGCCGGAAAATATGGTATCGGCGGGGGAGCATGATGATGGGTAACCATCAAAGACTGATGTTGATGTGCAGGATTACTAACAAAGTTATTAGAGTGATGCAACGTCGTTTGAGAAGCAAAAGTCCCCGAAGTCGAAGGAAAAATTTTTGACGGTGGTGGAGGAATATTCCACCTGTCAAAATCAAAATAACCATTTTGTTGCTGCTGATTAGCGTTATGATGAGCAGGAGGTGGTATTCTACTTAAATACTCTGTCATAGCTGCCGCTCCTGCCAAATCATTAAGTGATGACCCATGCGTCCCTTTCTCAGCATTTTTCCTCTTCTTACTTACAGTATCAACTTTCCGCCTTTCTTCAACCTGTTTCTGCTGCTCGGCCGGATTAGGAGTAGAAGCTTGTTGCTGTATCTGACATGAGCTCTGCTGCAAGGTCTGTAAATTTTTAACAATGCTCATAGGATCACCCCTACAGCTGCTTAGATCCTGTAAAGTAACTTGGCTTGAATCAAAATAAGCCTGTTGCCGTTCAGAAATATTTAAAACTCTCTGCGCCTGTTGTTGAATAGGTAAATTTTGCGTACTCATATCTGCGTTACTAGCTTGGTAAGTTGTAACTGGAAATTTTCTACTGGCATTTGTCTGTCTATTATCATTTTCCCAACAAACCTGCTGTTTTTGATTCTGGCTAAATTCCTGCTGTCTTTCATAGTTTCTGTTCTCCGTGTTGTAACTGGCCTTGTTATTCTCCGTTGTTCCTAATGCCCTAGTAATCACCGAAGAATATGCGACCTGATTTTGAGATGCTGGTCTGGGAACGGTAACATCCAACGGAGAGGGAGGTGTGACCTGTTGAACGGTTGCTTTGAACTGTGACCCGCTAGTACATTGACTTCCACTAGGCTCTCCATGCTGCTGTAAAGGAGATGGAGAAGACATTGTTGCCATAGGGCTATTATACATCGGATAAGCAGGACTTGGCACATGACCCAGAGGACTGGCCTGTGAATGTGCTTGCAGAGGACTAGGCCTCCGTGGTACAACGACGGCACAGTCAGGGCCATTTTGCGTAGAATTATTTGATGAATATGCAGAGTCTGTGGAAGTCGTAGACTTTGATCTCCCAGTATGATGATATTCGGAATCGCTTGTAGAGCTCGTAGAATAATGTCTGTAAGGTGTTGCTTGCTGCTGTTGCTGCTGCTGTTGTTGCTGTTGTTGCTGCTGTTGTTGTTGCTGCTGTTGTTGCTGTTGCTGCTGATTTAATGCATGGAATTGTTGTTGACTGTGTTGCTGCTGAATATTACTATTGGTAGGTGTTCTTTGACTGGGGGCTAATTTACTGTTCGCATTATTACAATTGGTTGCATTATTGCTGGCGTAATTCAACCCTCTAGAATCAATCAGAGAAAAGCTAATCGGTGACGACTGGCTATTCTCGTGAGCATTTTGTTCTGTTCTCCTGTGCTCACCATGGCTACCTAGTTCAGGATATATTTTAGTCTGTGCTTTAGTTTGAATTGATTGGGGAGTTACTGCAGCTCCCTTGCTGGGGGGGGAAGCAAAGTTGCTATTTCTTGCTGATTGTTTTTCCTGGACTTGCGAAGGTGTCGTTCTCACTGCAGCACTTGTATTCAAGAAAATAGAAGTTGTCGATGGCGACCTTATCGGAGGTTGTGGGATCCTGTATTCCTTGCCGGATGTATTGCTGGCTGTAGAGACAATACACGATTGTTGATGCTGTAGGGAAGATTGAACCTTTGCATTAGAAGATTGGTTCCCACTTGCAGCTGCGTAACTACTAGAAAGAGGTTCTGATCCGAATGACGCAGCTCCTTGTTGAAAAAATGGTTGTGTACTGCTAGCCGTTGGAACAGAGACCACTGGTTTTATGGTAACAGCCGGAGACTGTGGCCTGACACTAGTGACTTTCTTAGTCTCTGTATAGTTGGATGATTTAAATTCAGCTGCCGTTACTACAGGAGAGGGTAGCTGCGAATTTAGATTGTTCAAGGTTTGAGCAGCGGCAAAGTGGGCATTGAACGTGTTTTCATACGCAGTACCACCAGACTTGGACGAAGGAGGTCCTGGTGAAGATGGAACGACAGTCTCATGTGGTAAAATGCCGAAAGGGCTAGGAAGTTGGGAATTGTTTTGATGTGTCCATGCTAAACTTGACGTTGTTGGTGACGAGGCATTGCCTTGGTGCTCAAAGAATGTTGCCTGATGTGAAGAGTTGTAATTCTCTCTAAGTGTTGAAATTTCATTTTCCGTGGAAGTGTTTTGCTTTGTCGTAGCAACTGCCTGAGCGTGGACTAGGGCTTGTCTATGCTGTGTAACGTAGTGCGCCTGTTTAGGGTTGGCATGATGAAACAGGGGGGAAAATACGTCATAGCCGACTGGAGGCGGAGATAGAAACCCTCCAGGATTAAATGGCGAAGGTTGTCCTGCCAGTGTTGCCGTTGTATGTGCTGCTTGCAAAAGCAGCTGCGATGTTGTCGATGGGGCAGATTGGGTAACAGCCGTGGGCAAGTGATGGGATGCAAAATCACCGCTCGTAGTTGGACTCGTAGTTTGAAATGTACCAGCGGCACCACTAGTGGCTAAACGATTGTACGATGCATACCACGGCCCAGCGGGATCCATTACCCACGCTAAAGCACCAGAGTGCCTAGCCTGCCTGATCTGCTTCTTGCAGACTTTGATCTCCAAATTCACGATCTACAGACTCGACGATATTCATAACATTAATCTTTTATTGTCCATTTCTTTGTATACTTTGAGTGTCAATTTAAAAGTCACATTGAACCGTTGTAGGATTATCTGCGATCGTCACAGCATTTGCTTATGTTTCAGGAAAAGATAAGGCGACGCCATTGCATCCTGAAAGACAGAAAGAAAAGCAATTAATTCCAAGTTCTCATATCATAGATATAATAAATAACTTAAAATTAGCTTTACTGCAAAAATTGACTCATAAGATATGGTTTTTTTTATTGCACAAAATAAAACCTATTTCAGGGCTACTTGTATGCCTAAAGACGTGATTGATTTACTGCACTCAAGATGACCAGTATAAATTAGATGCACAAAATCCTAAGATGTTTTCAGTCCTAATGCTTTTTTTAATACAAGTTAGTCAAATAGTTTTCATTGGTGGATAAAATGTGTTTAAATTCAGTTCGTGCTGATTTTTGGGATCAGTTTTTGTTCCGTACATGCTTCTACACAAATTTTGCATCTTATGTCATAAAATGATTCAAAATCCAAAAGATTACTTAATGTCGCAGAGAAATCTTACACTTACGCAACGCTGATAAGGCAAAACAAGATAGGTAGTGGAAAGCTAATATCTAGGAATAAGTAAATTAAATTGAAAATCAACAAGTAGTAATTAACAAAGTAATTGAAAACATGAACAGTATTGACAAATAGTGGATAAATTTTCAGGACATGAATAAATGTTCCAGAACCAATAGACATCTTACTACTGGATACTAACAACTTTTATGAGCGATGTCTTTGATCTTTTCCAAAACTTTTATCTTCATGACTGTCATGTCATGACTGAAGACAATAAATAGAGATTATTGCCATTAATATGTCACGATGTAAAAGTATTCTTTTTTGTTTCCAATGCACAAGTGAATCCGAAAAGTGTATCTGAAGTATATTTATAAATGTGACATACTTTCGACATACTTGTGATTTGATACGCGCTAACCTCAAAGTATAATCTTACATTTACATTAACGTTTTTGATCAATTTTCAAGATTTCCCTGTTGGAATTCAAGCTTGAACACATGACAAAAAAGTTTGGGGTTGGAAACGATGACCTTACTCATGTGATATGTGTATATATATATATATATATATATATATATATATATATATATAAAATGTCTATCTAAGTCTATGTAGAGGATGCGCTGAACGATTGATGACGAACAAATGAAATTCAACTGTTTGTTTTACAAGGAGAAGAAAAAATACTAGGAACACTAGAACGTGTTGCCAAAAATAAATAAATGTAATTTGAAAAAATATTGTAGGCATGTTTTTTGGATTCACATATAGATAAAAAAGCTATAAAGCTTTTGTGATCCGAACATAGCACTTCATAGCAATTCATTTCTGTTATCTTTTATTTCTAATATAACTGGATGATACGTACTAGTATAAAAAAGTGATTCATAAAGCTGTAGCTGTAATTGACATGACACGATGAAGAATTATCATCATTATAATTGCCAAGTAAAAGTCTGTTTCTTTGAAATGGCAAGATGGTACGACATGCAATAGCCGTTGTTATGTAGCACCTCATGACATGTTTTGCAAAAAATGACATACGAGAGATCGTTGCAGCTGTAAAAAGTGGTGATCGCATGAGTGGTCTCTTATTAATAAGTATAACAAACAAAGAGCTACCGACCAGGAGGAAAGGTGATTAAAGGAAAAATGAACTGATTAGATCTTCCGTGTGTTATATGAGTGGAGTCAGTCAGGATCGCGCGAATATACTTCTCGACCGATAATCACGGTCGTAATTTATTGCGTAACTTGCAATGAGGGAAATTAACTATCAATAAAGTCACGATAATAATTGAGTAACACGTGAATGTTGCGGGTGTAGGTGAGCGTGTATTTGTACATAATAGAAATGACAACAATACACGGTCGCATCGCGATGCGCCACCACCTCCATTATTGACTAGAAATCTACCGGGTGATCCGAGTTAGGCGATACGCGATGCTGATAAAAGCCGAATTATAGTCGACGAAGAGTTGAAATGTTCCACTTAACAGGTGCCCCCTGAATGGGTTCCCAAACAAGTTGCATTGGTATTCTCGTTGCCGATGGGAAATGGCATTCCCGACGGTCCGAGAACGGAGTTCTTTTACCGCGTAGCGAAGGTGCATTTTTCCAGGGAGAACAAGCGGAAGGATGAGTTAACTACGGTATTTACCTTGGCGGTGATTAACCGAAGTTCTTAAATCGGTCTTCTGTTATTTAAACAAGGATATAAACGTTTCGTTCTTAAGATAACACAGTAAATATGGTTCTTCAACAAAATATCCAACACGCAGGGTGCACCGATCGGGTGTTTACAAGGGTGCCTGAATCCTCACATGATTCGCTGGTAAAAGTACATAATTTACACTAATATCATTCGACACTATCGCCGCGACACTTTTTATACAAAATTATAGTCACGGTAATCATTTGTCATAAAGATACCCGAACAATGTTCCCACGGAGTGCCCATTATAGGCTGCCATTTTGATCCGAGTCAACAATAGAGCGCGCCATCTATCGATTCCTGAGGGGCACAGGCGGGATTTTTCAAACAATGAAGGGGAAAGCGTTTCTCTCCCGCTCTCCCCCCTCGCCGTTAGCACTTTACCCGCCCACGCCTCCTCGCTCCGTTCTCTCGGTGACCCAGAGACTAGGCGCTCGGCGTTCTTTTACCTTTATTTCTCGTGTATTCGCCAAGCGCGCTTCTGCCGATACGGATGCCAGCTCCGTCGGGAACCACGTTTGTGCAATACATTGACTATTGCAATTATTTCCGTTATGTAATGACGACTTTTTGTTGGCATGAAACATTTCGTCTAATTTTTTTTTTACTCAGCTGTAGCACGGGCCTCATTCAATATGTATTACGTACAATACACGCGGCGAAACAACCTGTTGATCATGGAATAAACGTCCCTCAATTTTGAACGAAATTTTGACATTTTCTTCCCCTTTACTCGGAATATTGTTATGTCAAAAAGGCATTCTAAAGATTTGCTGCGTTATTCTTTTGCAGTTTACGAGTATATCGTACATACAAACAACGATTATAGTATTACGGTAAATTAAATTTGACCAACAACTATTTTTTTTTTTTATCAAAGCTGAGAAGTTGATAATTCACAGATTGTTTGACAAATTTCAATGGAAATTTGACAGGAGATCTCATAATTGTTCTGCCCGTTGAAAAAAAATTCAGGTATCATATCACGTATAGCCGCATGCATAATTTGGAAATCGTAAGAGGCAATAATTTCGCGTGAAGGCCAAATACCAATTTTGGTGTTCCCGCGATTCGGGTATTTCGCAGCGTTACGTGAAATTTGCATGCAAATTGATATTTTTAATCACGTGAGTATTACCTAATCTACGATCATTTCTGTCCCGAGATATTATAGCGTTATAATTTTTCGTTTGTGAGCAACGCTTCGGTATTCGATACGTACGAACATACGCGACGTGAGTATCGGCTGCGATGCGCGAGGCCGGCAGAAGAATATCGCAGGTGGATGAGGGGGGGAGGGGGACATTAAGTCGGCAGAGATTCACACACGAGACTCCTCCTCCCGACTCTGGTGCGGTTCCTCGTACGATCAACCCGCTCTACGCCCGCTCTTCACGAACATTCCGCGATACTCACCCGACTGCACCCGACCTTGGGGTGGGTCCATCGCTTCCATCCTTGCGTTAGATTCATCCATTATAACGCATCTCCGACCCGATTCTTAAAAACCTACCTGTAGCTCGGCAGAATCGTGGTAGAGAATTTTTTTCCGAAGAATATACGTATACGGAGACCCAGAAGCTTCGATTTTGTCATATAATTTGTGCATATCTATTTCGTTACATTATTTCAGATAAGTACTGGATTGATGAAAACTCGAAATGATATCGCTGGTTGATATGGGTTCCAAACTGTTGTAAGGGTGCCATTGTAGGTCTTATGAATGTAACAAAATTTAGTTTACTTAGTAATCATTCTTTATCTGGCGGATGTAATTTTTACAATAAATTATACAATTGCAGTATTGAAAAATTCATGCAAAATACTTTTTCTTTCTTTAATTCCTTTCCAATTTATTTGTTTCTCATTGATTCAAGCGTGTTGATTTAACCGTATTTTTGATTACACAATTACCTATATACGTAGACAGTGATGATTTTCAGTCATTTGCTGAGTTTTTTTTTTACAAACCTCTCACACTTCTCAACCAACTCATGTGTACGTATATTTTTTTGACAATGGCCCTAGAATTAAAATAAGTTCGATTCCACGGAAATAACGTGAAAAATTTTTTTACCAACTTTTATTAACTAGATAATCAAATTATGATAAGATTAAACTTGAAAGATTACGTGAACAATGGTACAACGTCTCGAACATAGATCTTAGATCTATATTTACAAACACTATACCCTAAGAATTTAACTATTTGAAACATTTCTCCTACTTTTAAAGTCTTGTGAAAATTTTACAGGCACACATCTGTTATTATTTTTTCCGAAACACTCCATACGTGAAATAAAAAGAAGAAACAAACCAGCGTTGGCAAATTATTTGAAATATTTTCACTGAAAATTACAAAATTCTATCCTTGAAACAACAAATTTTTGTTACACAGCTAAGAATAAACAACATTCATTGCTATAATATTACAATAATAATAATGTAAGAATATATATTTATAGTATTATGTGATAACTTGTGATCATGATATTTCAATGTTGATTCAATTGTCATTCACTCGATTGATAATCCATAATAGTATTAATGACGTGATTGGTTATTGCTAATTACTAGAATTGTTGCAGGGTTATTTATTCTTGTTTTCCGTTTTTTTTTTTTTTTTTTACTTCTGCTATAATGTAATATTGAGTCGTACACTTGTACGTGATATGAGTAGAAAATAGGATTCAACAATTAAGACACTTAGTTGAGTATATCGCAGTCGTTGTAGGAAGTGTACTGATGCCGCCTAGCCGTTAACCCTGACCTGGGCTATTTTTAATTGATTTATCGTTCATTTTATTCCATTATTCCCTTAACTTTCAAAGTGTAAAAACAAATAGATATATTTAATTATAGCATGGTACCTATATTGGATCAGCATCCAGCAGTTCATCAGTTTTCATGTGACCGGAAATCAGAATTGAAATGAACGGTCTAATACTATGGTCCGAAACAATAAATTGTGGCAGTTATATATCACGACCTCTTCTAAATTGGATGAGAACAGTACATTATGCATTTCGGAGAGGAACGGAAACCTGTTCCAGGTGAATATCGTGTTCACCTATAACTCAAAGAAGTTTGCGTACTGTATTATATATAAGGTAGATTGTTGACACGTAAATTATAACGGGTTTCTACAAATGTCTAATCTGTTGAAATAAATAATCTACGAAAAAGCTTATTACAAAAGTATTAAATATCTGATCTCTATACCTCGAAATATTATGAAAGCAACGTATTACTTCGAGCAAAGTATTGAATAAAAATTACAAATATTAAATAATAAATAGGCTTACAAGGTGCATTTCCTAACACGACTTTGGCTTTGACAAAATACACCCACATAGATACCTAGTTACGGTAACATATAAAATGCAATATTCGTACGATTGATATTGCTTTTCTGTCTTTCTTTATAAACTTCCGAAATTAGAAAAGAAATTCTTATAACTTTAAAATAACTGTACCGACGGCTACCTCATTTGTAATTTTCTTTGTTGCCAAACTCCGAATTTTCTATAGGCAGTGTTCAAGAGCTGGTTCAGGTGACTAGTCAAGTGTTGACTGACTGCCGAAAACTCCCTCTGAACACGATCCTGTACAATTACAATCAAAATAGCTTAAAGAAAAGTTCCACGTCAAAGACTGGAATAGTTTATCAGTAATATCAAGTTACAGATACGTAGAAATACGCCAATGAAGAAATTATTCTCTAAAGATTGATTCTTACCTCAAATGGCTTCAGCCTCGCAGAATGAAATCTGTGAAGAGCCTCATGCATACGAACAGCCTTCTCCTCGAGCTGGGGAGTGTTCGGTGGAAAACTCTTCCAAAAATGCCTTAATAATTCACACGTACACATGTACATATTACGTAATTCTTTTTCCAAATCTTTCGGAATTAATTCTGTAACAAGGGAGAGCACATCAATTTTTGGGTCATCTTTGGGTCTCTGGAACTTTATATACAGCAGAAAAATTTCACTACCGTTTGAACAAAAAATCCTGGGTACTTACGTCCTAAACTATCCTCTCGAAAACCTTTCATAAGAGCACCACCAGGCGTAAGTTCTCCCAAAGCAGATACTGCAGCTGCTGGACTAACTAAAGAGGTTGTTGCATGTCTCGGTACATGGTTCCCATTCACCCAATTGCTCGCTTCTCTTCTGAGTTGCGTTAAGGTGACTTGAAGCTCTTCGTTGGTGGCTTCTGCACTTCCGCTACCCGGTACTGGTCCATGTAAATATCTGTCAATGTGAGACAGGTTGAGGGGAGCTGTGGTCTTTGCGTTTAGATCACAGCTGGTATCAAGATCATCGTATACTAATTTCTCTTGTATCCTACGCTGTAAAATGATATCAAATATTAATGAATAATGATTTTTCACAAACAAGTTCATTCTATTGATCTCACAATGCAACCAATGATTCAGCTAAACTACTTACTTTTTTGGCTTTGGCACGATCTTCGATCTGGTTGGTAGCTTCCGATTTAGTTGTTGACAAAGTTGTTGTTCCATTTAAATGAAGTTGACTCGTATCTTGCGAAGTATTCGCGGTGCTTGCTTTCAGCACCATTATACTATGCTGATTAAACCTTTTGATCATGCTTTGGTGTACAATGTTGCCAGAGGCTTTATCAGCTTTTCCTGACCCAGTGCCGTAATTTTCATCAATAGATTTGTCTTCAAATGAAGAAATATCAACCAATGGGTCACTGATCCCCGATTGAATGTCTTTTTTCAACTCTTGATCATCTATTTTGGCACATTCGGTGAAAAGATCTTTGGTCCCTGCGTTTATACGATCTCGATGGAAATAATGCGATTGAAAGAACTTTGTCCAAAAATCAGACTCCGACATTTTTTGCGGGACATTTTCTACATGCTTTTTTTTCACCGCAGGATATGTTTTAAATATACATTCGATTATGTCTACCGTTAAATTGTATTTCAAACCATTACATCCGTCTGTTTGCGGCTTGATGTCAGCCTGAAAAAATATGTTAATAAGATTGGGTCAATTTATTTTACAACTAATCCAAATATTGTTGTTGACTATTACCAAAAAAGCACCATTGACTCCAATATCCTGTCGCTGACCTTTCTTTGCTTGAGTGTACTCAGCTGCGTGTTGAGCCCAGAATTCCTCAGAGGAAATAACTTGTGTGATTACGAGATCACGATAGAGCTGTAGCAAGGTTGGATTTTCTTGCAACATTCTGTAAAAATCATACAGAAATAAACATTGAATTCATTTTTGATAAACCAGTTCTGAAAGGAAAATAAATGTACCTGCCCTGTGAAATATGAAAACAAATTATTTAGGCAGCAAATTACGTAATTTGCAAACAATTTCAGGACTACGTATGTACTCTGTTGAGCAGATCAGACGTGCGCAATGATACATGCTAATCAACAAATACTTGTTTATTGGACAGGAATAGCATTATTTAATGTGACAGGATGTATAGACTGTGACTAGAAGTGGATAAATTTTTGAATACGAGAACAGTCTGGGATATTGATGAAGTTAGACCATTATTACATCTATAGCAAGAATGAGAAGACTTGGTGTTTAATTGTTATGAGTAATCAAGAATGTATATGTGAAATATCGTGAAAGACTGCTGTTTTTCCATTACGTATATACCTTCGTGATGGGAGAAGATATTTCCACGCGAGATGCAGTATGATACAGTATCCTTAGCTTTTTTTCGCCCCCATGATTAAAAATGCTTCTGGAAAAATATTAAATATTCAGACGAAATATGGAAGTGTTTTGTACCATAATACATTTTCTTCAATTTTATTCATTGTATTTCCCTCTCATTTCTCACTTTCCATTATTTAATTCACAAGTGAAATTGTATTTTATTCCCAAGCAAAAAAAACTACAGATCTGTATCAAATTGGGCTTTCGCAATATCAAATTATATACGTAAAGGTAAAGTAGCCACCTTTATTTTAAATAGTAAAATCAATTCTGCTAATTGTCTTAAATATATCGTGAGGTAACTTCACATTTCATTGTGTTGTAATTTTTTTCAATAACTTCAAAAGTAAGGGCAATAAGGACCTACAAATTCGTGTCGATCAGTCTTTTCTGATGAAAAAACATAACTTAGTGCCAGAAAGAGACACTAGAGATAATTTTCGTATGCTTATTCGACTAGGACTTTTGATTTACATTGCGCTTCTATTCCAGGAGAGCACAGAATGATGACAGTGAAAGAACTAATTCTTTCAACATAATCATGGCCCTGCCCTTGTAGCCTTTTTTTACTACAATAAAGCAAAGCGCACGAAAATTTTGCAAACTGAACTAAACTCATTCTAAAATTACAAAATAGTAATGATCATTTTCAACTTTTCATTTAGTTAAAGTTACCAACTTGAACCTTATACAATTGATCTCTACTTTAGGCATGTCGAAGTAAATATTGATTAGGCACCTTGGAAACTAAGGACCGATATCTCACCTATTTTTTTCTTCTAATTCCTTGTTGACCTTTCTTTTAAACTTGGGTAAAAGTTGTTGTAACAATTCTTTGACATCATCCCGATCCTTGATCTGCGCCTCCTGCCCATTTCTATTTACAAAGTGAAATGTAGACGAGGATCCATCGTGGAGTACAACTTGTAGTTGAATTTTTGCTTTACCCTCCGGCGATATTTTTTGTACTAGAACAAACAATGACAATTTAGTAAATGAGAACATTGTAAATATCCGACGTATGTTGAAAAATTTTGCAAGAATGTAAAAAAAGAACAATGTTCGAAGTACGTATCTATAAACTTTAACACATGCCAAATTTCAAATAATGTTAATCGTATAGCACATCTATGAAGTAAAATCGCAAGGATGTGGGAAATTTTAGATTTCACAATTTGATAAAATTTATCATACTGAAGTGTAAAAAAAAAAAGAAACTGGCTGATTTTGGCATAATATGTTTCAGTTTCACAAGAGATTTTTTAATGAATACAGCATAATCATTTCATCAAGCCTTACGTTTAATATCAGCATATTTGTGACTAACGGAAACAGTGTCCCTGTTATCCAACATCCATGCTATCCTCTCATTCATTACATACAAAGTGCCATCGCCCTTTTTATAACGAACTTGGCCCACTTGCATCAAAACATCTTCGGAAGAAGTAGTCATGGCGGATGTATGTCTTCAACTAATGTGTCTGAAAATGTTCATTCATTTTACAAGTCGACAATGATTTAAATCCTTGCTCCTGTGCAGAATCAAACTTTCTTAGGTGTTATATCGCCTCAAATATCTCTTTAAACAACTCTTAAAAAAAATTTCTATAACAGATTACGTATTGCGCAATGTTGTTAGTGCCACTTTTTAATTTACATTAAATGACAATTCTCAGGTAAGTATTCATCTAATATTAAATAAATGAGAATATCGTAAATAATGGATATAAAAAAACGAAACTAATGCAGCAGTTTTTTAAAATCTTTTTATCTTTTTTTTCTTCCGCAAGCATCCGCATATATGCATTACGTTACACACGTAAGAATACGTAATATAAATATACGTGTAGAAAAATGTGTGCAACACAGAAGGCGACTATACTAGTATAATAATGTAATGAATGCCAATGAATTTTGACAGATCATCGGTAATGAGGCTCTTTGCTCGGAAATAAGATAAACGATTGTTCAAAGGTAAATGTGAAATTAGAACGAAAGATCCGAGCCAATGACGCGGGGGGAAAAATGTTTCATCAGCGATAGTAGTACGTGCATACAATGTATGTACGAGTAGTAGACACTAGACAGTCTCAATTATAAGAGAAGACTTGTTTGTCACCGTCATCCTTGAATATCATAAAATGCCACCTAAATGAAACTTTCTTTATTGTACGCATTCGAAGATACGTGATAAAGATCGAATCGAAAATACGACGCACACCACAATGCGGCGAGGCAGATGTCATAATCTGTGAATGAAAAGCGGGGTAAAAAATTCTCAGTGCTCTCTCTCGACGGCGAGACACCACGCAACCGAGATGCGGCGTACCCGTGTACCCTACTTTTTATAACGTTCAAAACGTCACTATTTCACTAATATTCATCACTATAAAATATTGGACCGACGTATAAACATTGGCTACTGTTTATGTGGGTGAAATGAAGTTGATATCGTGCGATTTACCGGTGAAAAATTGTGACAAATTGTGGAGCGATATACGGGAACGTCCCGCGACACAGCCATGTGCAGAAACACACATCTGCGAAAGCATCGCGAAGACGGTTACGGACGGTACAACACCATCGACCAGCGGCCGACGCTGGAATACCGCGCGAACAACACACGAACCGACTGACGTCCGGTTTAATATCTCGCCACGAATACTCCTCATGATTTAAGGAAAGTTTTAGTGCTTGAATTACGTCTCAGAGGGTCTTTTATTTTGAATAAATAATTATTGCAAAATATATTATTCTCCTCGTTTATTATTTATTAAGGAAATACGTCAAAGTATGATCATCGTCGTTTCAACATATTATTCTTCCGCTATATTACCCACAATTCAAAATCGATTACAGCCCTGACGCGCTGAATTCAGATTTCAGATTCAGAAAACAATTTTACAACGAAACGTTGACTGAACTCCGTAGTTTTTTTGAAAAGGTTTTGCTAACGGGGTTTCGTGCGTTTTATGTGGTCTTATGCGATTGTACGTCAGACTGTTTTCGTCGATAAAGAAGTTACCGGCACCTTAAGATCCCTGGCAGACTTACCCGCCGAGTACTGATCGAGAAAATTTGCCCAGGGCTAATAACCGTCTTTGAATTCTTCCGTCAACGGACCGAATAACCTTTTCAAATATACTCGAAGATTTTTAAGATATTATTATGAATTTTTTTAAAAATAGATTTCGTTAACGTGATATCCAATTTTGCACTGTGATTTACGGCTTTGAACTTAAAAATTCCAGTTTTATAGAACCTGTAACAGTGCTTGCTATAAAAATAATGTTTTCTCTTTAAGAAATTTAATGCTTGACTGCCACAATGGAAGGTAATTTCTTAATTGCGGAGTTGAAAGGAAAAATAGACTAATTACAATTTTAATCTGCTTATCTTTCTTGGGGACTAATTAAAAGTTCTACCCACTGTCTATGTAGTTATGACATTCATGTGGAACATTTTGTTATGAACCTTTGAAAGAGAAACCAAATCGACCTATTTCCTTATTTCGAAAATTAGTTAAACTAAGATTTAACTGATCCACCACTACAACGTAAACACAGCATTGGCTTTTCTATTGCTAGAAGGGAGACAATATATTATGAAATATGCCAGGAAAATGAAAATTCTGAGGTGTGGAACAATTTAATTCAAACGCAGGGTTACAACTTTCGTATGGTTTTTAATAACTGTTACTATAAGTGTTGTAGATAAATTTATTTTATATCCATCGGTCAAAAGCAGACTTATTTTACGTATAAAGCTTGATGTTTGAATAAAAAGCAAGAATCAAACCTATTATTATTCCTCTCCCATCTTCTTTGTAAATTAGGCTTTTCAGCAATTAGAGCATGCCATTAAGCTTGAAACTCCAAGAACGATTAATTGATTTGACAAGTTTTGAGATTAATTTGCAAGGTTTTTCTCGATTTCCTCAAAAATATTCATTTTTTTCTCTGATTTTCTCAATTCAATACACTCGAATACATGCATATATTCTAAATATTCGTTAGAGAATAATTTATATAATCAATTTGAGGAGATGCAGATTTTTAAAGGAACTTGTATTAACTCCTGATCTCTAATAACTAATGCCCGTTCTTGTAAATACAAATCATCTAATGATATGTCACTCAGGGTCATCAAACATGTATTTACTTATTTGAAAGTTAGATCAGCATATCAATGAATATGCTACCTTAGTCCCCCTCATACATACATAAAATGAAAGTATCACATTTCAGTCAATATCATGTCACGGTCATGTCGAAGGTTGCCATAGCAATAACGTCCCTCAACTCTTATTTTTAGGCTCATCATAATTCGAATTGAGTAGTTTCCTCACTTGTCTGACTGTTTCATAGAAGGATAATGTGGGTGTGCCGCAAAGGTGTATCACAAGTGTGATCTACTTTACACTGTTCACATAGACACTGATGCACTGAAGAAGACTTACTGGATCATTTTAATAACACAATTTTTTGCATTGATAAATTGAACACCAGGGTACTAATTGCTTGATATTTTATAGATTTTGAATATGTGGTGCGGAAACAGGAGCTTCAGAAAATAGCTTTTGGCTCAGGATGCGAGAGAGACACTTCATCAAAAAAGGGGATGACTCCGTTTATGAGACATTACATATATGAAGACTTTCCAAACATTTCCCCTACTAAGTATAATCCGCTGGATGCATTTAAAGCTATCAACACCAAGGTTCTCTCGATAGGAATTCTCACATAAACAGTCAATTGCTTTACAGAGTAGCCTCTTATGGATATTCATATTCTTCAATAACATCACTTTTTTCCAGCCTTGTCCTTGTGCTATCAGTAGAAAGGGGTACAGTGGAATTGCACGTTTTGCAGACACTTTGAATCACGGCGACGATCATCCTTCTCCTGCTGAATACAGCATTAGCACATTTCCCCCGAAAGTTAAACAATCGAAATATCCGTTTTCATCCACAGCAAAGCGACAAACTAACTCGACCAACAAAAATCCAGGGTATTCAATTTCAATTGCCACTAATTATTTTGACTTATACAAACAACAAATTAATGCTTCAATATCACTGAGATAACTCATATATGATGCGTGTATCAAAATTGTTAACAATATGATAAATATAAAAGCAAGTATATAAACAGAAACGTTTTCAGGCCAGGTACTCACTTGCCTGGAGGTAAGCGTCAAATAATGTATGACCACAGTTTTGGTGGGCGTGTGAAGATGCGCTTAGGGGTTGAGTTGAAGTGCTGTCAGCGAAATACTGACATTTGTGACCTGTGTCAGAGAAAACCGCTTGGTGATTATTGGCACAAACGTAACAAAAGCTTTTTATGCAGACCGTGCATGCTCAAGGAACATAGGGAACACAAAATATACAATGCGCCTCAACTCAAAGAATTTCGTGCAAGTTTAAAAAAAAATTATTATGTTCTGAATGCCGTAGTTTTTTGGGGTCATCAAAAAACAGAATTTGTATTTAATTATTTACATTACAGAAAATACGAGATTGCTCAGAGATACATCGTCACGAAGGGATGCCTGCCAAAATATGGCTTATGCATCCGCAAGTTATAAAAAAATGGAACCGATGCGAAGCTTATCTTTCAGCTTACCTTATAGACTAATTGCCGATTTCTTATCGAGTAAAAACTACTTTGATATGGCAAAAAGAGTATCGCTTATACATGTTTGATGTAAATATTACAATTAAATATCCGAATTTCATAGTTTTTTATTACTATTGCTGTTAAATAGTTGTAATAACTTTGTAATATGTGAAATTTATAATTAAAAAACGAACTAAGGTATCTATGCATCAGTTCTTTTCACTTGCTCGGAAACAGTGATTTACCTCTGGTTGGTATGAAACGTGGGTATGATCACGAATGATAGAGACTGATATATGAATAGATTACATTCATTTAATAAGCGACACGTATACATCAATTCATTTTTAGGCATATTACACGTGATACAGATCTAAATGATTCTCATAATAGCAATACAATGAATTCCTTACTATTTCTAATATCTCTACTTGAGCACTATTTACAGAAAGATTATATAAAAATATTTCGCTTGTCAAATGGTTAAATGCCTCAAATAATATAGTATAGTAGTGTTTAACTGTATTAGAATATGGTATAACTATTATAGCTGTGTGTAACAGATAATATTTCGTATTACACATTACGTATATGTGGTAATCAGTCAATCAGGAAAGAATTGCTTCTTGTCTAGATATTAAAAATATGCAGAGTAATACCACTTGTATCAATTGACGTATATTAACTGTATTGAAACAAGCTGTTCTAGAAATACGTGTGAGGGCAAGTATTACACTTATTTTTCTATTCGACATAAGCTGTCATTCGCAGAATAAGGTTTTGGTTACGCAATTCCATAAAAAGATATTCGATGAAATGTGGGCACTTTACATATAACAACTAAGAGTTTAGTTTTAGCTGCTGAGAGGCCTGTAGAAATCGATACAACTTGTAAACCACGTGTACAAAGTTTTGAATTGAAACGAAATTTAATTACGAATTATTGTCACCTATTCAAGAATCGCTTTGATTTGAAAATAAACGGTATTGAAAAAACGGATTCATTTATGCTAGAGATAATAGTTCTTAAAAACTGTTATGAAATGTTCATATACGACAAAAAATTTAATACTATTGTCGGATTTATAAATAAGTTCAACAAAGATTAATGGATCGAAATCAGATATCATTATTGTTTTAAAGCAATGAAAACAGAAACTCTGAACAATATTTTAATGTTGTCTGAAATGAATACCGATTAAATGTAGAAATACCGTAAGACTCAGTGTAAACATTACATTTTGTAACTTGAATTAGTAGTAAAGTAGTAAAAATAACCGTATTTAAGATATGTTAAAAAACATTGTGGTTTACATGATATAAAAAAAATTGTTAAAAACTAACTTGCACACAATATTTCTGTTCAAAGTTGACCTACAACGCAGGCAATCCAATTAACGAAACAACATCTCGTTGACAATTATACAAGCCCTTAAAAATATTTTTAATTACAAGTAAAGCAATAATCATAAATTATAATCAATACCCTTTAAAATGTCACTGATTACGTTCAGAACTTGGAAATTGGTATATACCAACAGCTAGCTTTCAGCATCACAGAAATTTACAAGCAAAGTTTGAATCATCCTACTTCCTAAATTGATCAGAAATCCAATCCTGCAATACTTGAGGAATTGAAAAATCAGAACAAATCGTACAACTATAATATTCGAGCTTAAAAAAATGGAAGCCAAAAACTTAGCTATCAGTTAAAGAATGGTCACTCTCGTTTTGGCGACTGATAACTAATGGTTTGTTAGTCTCCTCTGTAGGGTTTCCTCCATCTGGAGCTTGTCGAGTGACTACAGACACCGATGAATCGGATGTCATTCCAGAACCATTATCAACAACATGTTGCCTTAGTCTAACAGAAGAAGTATCTAACGAAAGTGTAGTTGTTGACTCTGTACTATTACTAGTCATTGATTCATCAGAATTTGGTTTATCAGCTTCTGTAACGTCAATATTTCCGCCAGTATCATCGGACACCCCTGTTGGTGTCATTCTAAGGAAATCATTACCTTCTAAGCTTTTAGAAGTATTTGCCTGAACTCTGTTCTGGCTAACATTATCTTCGACCAAAGATGTATCAATTTCTATTAAATTTCTAAGTCTACCCAACCTATTATTGATAGTAGCATTGAAATTCTCTGTATATCTGTTGTCCAACTCTTCTATTACAACTCCGTCATTCGTTGCATTCAAATTTTCTACGCCTTCATTAGAATTATTTGGATTTGAAAAAGAATCAGAGACGTGAACATTAGGAATTAAGTGTTGATACAATAATGGATTGAAAATACTCTCCGAATGCATATGGCGAACATTTGAAGTCAACAAGTGTGTTGTCAAGTCGTCAAATTCAGTAAAATCATTATTTTCCTCGGTGACTAATTCCTCCCGAATCATCGTTGATACCTTATTTCTTTCATGCGTTACATTGCTCGCAGTAGTGTCAGCAGCATTGTTATTCTCATTGACATCTCTTGTTACTACATTTAGCTGTAAATTAATAGATGATGGATTCTGATTTTTATAAGTTTCAGTGCGCTGAATGTCCTGATACTCTGTTTGCGTCGGAACAGTTCGCACATTAACTTCTTGATTACATTTTCTATTAGTATGTGTATTGTTGTGTCGTAAACTAGCGATAAAATCGTGAATATTTCTTTTGATTGGAAAATTTCCCGCTGGTGGTGGTGCAGATGTTAGAGACGTTAATTTATCTAGTAAATGGTTTATGTGCATTCTAGCGCCCCTTGTAGGTTGTTCAGCTACATCATCTCTCGCGTAACAGTTATTAGAATAGTCATCATTTCGATTCCCACCATCAAAATGTCCATTTGACACACTCTGACTGGAGTGCACATGTGAAGTTGTAGAGTAACCGGTGTCTGTTAGATTTGGATCCGTACTTTCTGTGTTAGCATTGTAATTATTTGGCACGTATCGGTTTTGGATGTCGAGAAAAAAATTTGAATCCCGATATCTATTTGTTTGAGAGCATTGACTAGATAAATTGTTAGTTGTTTGTGGTAGAGGTTGCCAATCTTCTACATTCTGAGGCGCGATTCTCGCAGAGTGATCATTCACAGTGTTTCCATTTTGATGATGTGCAAGTTCTAAATCCGGCTCATCAGCATCGAAGTCAGGATCAAAGTCAACGTCAAAATCTTCATTTGTTACATCGTGCAATCGAGATTTCAATCGTTTTGTAATCTCATCCAACTCAGTCAACTTTTGCCTGTAATTGCAAGTCATGCACATAAAAAATTAAAAATGCAAAATTGTATAACAATATTGACTTATATCTGTATATAGAGATATGAAAATCAATAGACAACAATATAGCAGGTTTGAACTCACTTGAGTGATTGCGACAAAAACGTCATAGAAACATCACCTAGACTATGACCGATGTCATTCCCTGGATCATTTTCTAATTCGTTATAACTAGTACAAAATCCGTCATTATTGCTAATAGTGTGGTTTTGTGATATTTGTTCCACAGGAGGGAGAAAATTTTCTAAGAGGACACCAGTACTCTGTGGAATATAGGATGCTGTCAATTGCGATATTTGTTGGTGTGGAATACTTGTGCTAGAAGTCGATTTGATGAACATTGAGATACTTTCCAGCGGTGTAATAGTGACCTATACAAAAGAAGACGGAAATAACAAATAATTGTTTTTTCTTCAATATGTTGATGGTACTCGCTTAACGAGGGTTCATATTTTATGTACTTACTTTTATTTGACCGTTGCATTTCCCAGTAAAATCCATGATGTGAAACCATCCGGATACAAGAGGGAACCCAGCAAGTAATATGGACAAATCAACAGCTGCAAATCCAATAACTATATCCCTATTCAAGTCAAAATTTGGACTTGTCGTAGGATCTAGCAGTCGCCAGATTTTTAATATCATTCTTTTCTGTTCCTACAACATAAATTTGATAAGAGTTAGAACTAATATGACACGCAATGTGTAGATTTGCAAAGACAAGCTATTGATGACTCTAGTTAGGTATTACATTTACGAGTAAGTCAGAAGAGAGACGTGTATCGCATCTCCATTCCCATTTTGGACTGCAGCTGTTAGGAAAGATATTTGTGATTTTGTATGAACCGAATTGTGTTCCATTATCTTGCTGCGCAGGTTGAAAAGTCACGTATGTACTTGGTTCAATAGCTCCTTCAAGTTTTTCTACTTTAGGCAAGTGCAAGGCACATTCAATCTCTATGTGAGCCCTAAATGATGATTCCTCATCTATGTGTACCATCATATCCCTTAATTCATCATGTGTAACAGATTTCTCTGTGATCAGTGGTTTAGGATTCGAGTTTGAGTAACTTGTGCTTGGAACTTGATTGACAGTATCATCATACTCTGCGCCAACTCCAACACTTCTATACATCTCAGTGGGCATACAGTAATTTTCTCTAGGACTACTTTCCAAGGAAGAAACACTTTCATTACTCAATGGTTCTAAGTCAATTTGTTCTACAATAGTTGACATTTTACAATGGTTTGGTTGAACAGTGTGAGCCTCAGTTGCAGTATGACTGCTAACCTTTGGAACACTAAGTGTTTGAGCCAAATGGTCAACCAGTGCATGTAGAACTGAACTTTGTGAGCCTGAGGGATCATTTTGAGCTTCTCTATTTAAAGTATCAAAAGACTTCACATCTTCAACGGTAGTAATTTCAGTCTGTGATTCCTGAGTTTTCTTATCTTGAGGCGCAAAATAAATGTCTTCCGCGTGAAAATGTTGAAATCCGCTATCAAATCCTAGTAGGAAATCTGTAGAAGCATGAGGATTCTCGCGACGAACATGAATTCTCTGATTAAGAACTTGACTTTCGCCTGTAGACAAGTTAGATTTCTGTGTATTCTGAGAGGCATTCCTCAAAGAACTTTGAATCACACGAGGTGTTATGTTGCAGTCTCTAAGTCCTCTGGTCATTTCTAGAAGAGCGATTTGATCCGCAGTGCCAAGAGCTACCAAAGCCAGTAGTTCCCCACAATAGTTGCCAGTTATTGGTTCAGAAATCGGAACCCATCCGTCAACGCTTATAACAGGATACTGAGAAAATATTATCACGTAAATTTCATTATATTTTGCTTTTGAGTTGTTATATCATCTGTTGAAATTTATGCATTACCTTTGATAATAAAAGATGTGGAACCACTAAAGAATCGCGATAAGCGACATACAACTGATGAACAGGTAGTTTGGCAATACCGAGTAAACTGTCTTGTCCTGAAATATTTCTACTCCAAACTTCGGTAACGATGAAGTTATCCTTTGTTCTATCGAGCAATTCTTGTCCGTGCAACAATGGAACTAGCTGAAATACAAGTGTACGCAATTGTTGTATGCAATGACTTTCAAGTTCATAACTGATATAATAATAAACTGGACAAACTTACTTCGTGAAAATGGTAAAACGGATTCTCAGTATCATTGCACAATTGGCTAGTAGCTCTATCTTCTTTCCAAAATGCTCGACATATTAAGTATGTATTCAATTTGGGTAATCCTTTACCTTCAGCTATGTATATCAATCCATGCAGAAGTGTCTGTATGATCATATAATTAAACCGTAAAACACGATAAGGAGAACTATTGATTGTGAACAGCAATTATAGAAATAGAACTAACTTTTTTTTCTTTATTTTCACTAGGTTGATCGACTTTTACATATCTATCTTCTGTGTCGCTTTGCCTATTCTCCGTGACACCGTTTTTATTACTCCCACTAGATTTGCTCCCACTGCAACTATAAGAGTATTTAGAGGATGTTGAAACCCTGCTGTTTGGCTTTGAATTGCTACCAGTAGCTGATTTTGCTTTGCTTCCTGTTGTGCTAGGCACCGATGATATCTCATACACAGGAATATTTTGCTTCGTAGATGTTACTGCATCTGGTTAATTATAAAAATACATAAATTCCCGAAAATTCGCGGCACTTGGAGTGAGTTGTAAATGCATTTATTTATTTATTTTTACAAACAAAACTAGAATCCCAAAAACTAGAGATCTTAGCATAACTTCAAAACTTCAATCAAGCTGAAGCTAGCAGTTGAGTACACGAACGTTCATCAAAATTTAATAGGCTGTGAAGCCCAGACATTTAAATTTTTTCTAATCTCATGACACATTAATGCTTCTGTACAAGTACAAGTCTAAAACTTTACTATGTTATCATATGTAAAAAAAATTTCAACAGGTTCTGCGAACATTTAACGTTATTATCAAACAAAAGACAATAATAGGCTATACTTACCAATAAAATCTTTTCCAAAGTGAATCCCATCACAGCCCAGTTCTATATTAACTTTTAATTCTCCCATTTTTATGCCTTTGTTAACTATTGCTAGCTTTTGCGTTGTACTCAGTGTTTCCATTTCTGCAACTTCGCTTACATATATTGATCCAAAACCTAGTAAGGTAGGCGACCTTTGATTCAAATGTCGATTAAAAACCTTGAACTTTAAAGGTAGATCCATGTGAATGTAGGGTTTTGGCAGGTCAAAGATCGCTTGATGATTGAAATAAATAACTGTAAAATAGATATATTTGTTATTATATAATTTTTGTATGTATGGATTAGTACTAGCTATATTTTAATACTCTTGACTCTATGTTTTTAACATTTGATTTTAAAAGTTAGTCCCACAAAACAATATAATATGATACAATAACACTTTGTTTATTCAGGCAAATTACATACCTTGACCAACTTGTTTTTTGGAACATAATTTCGTGGGGCGGCTCTCACTGTTAGATTTCCTGATCGGCTTTTTCGTAAATGATGTATCATATTCAACAAGGTACGTCACTGCTAATGGTATGCTATCACCCCCTAATAAAACGTGGAAACAAAACTTTCAGGAATATACTGTAATAATGTACCTATGTATGCAATCATTAAAGAATAAAAGTATAAGATTCTACATCTGCTGCGTCAAAAACTAGTAAAAAGAAATGTAGGAGTTTGTATGTTATACTTGAGAAAATTTGTCTACATTACTAAAACATTCGCATGTTGAGGAAATGAATATAGTTGAAGAAATGTAAAACGAATTATGTCTCCGGTTTGTAGCATCGCAACTACGTTACGTATAAACTGAAATTACATTAACATACGAGAAACGCAAGATGATCGGACTCTTCGATATCCTGGTGGAGACAACGTTAGGGACTCTACGACAATCTTCATGCTGTCTATATGATCAATCGGGCCTGATTCTGAAATATTTAATATTAGCAATTGGATAAGTAATGTGACAGGGAACTGAAAGAATATCACGTGTTATCAGATAATGGCTACCTCTGTACTTATACGATTCTGAATCTTTGGAAATAACTTCATTCACAACTTCATCAGGCTTGCTCATGACAATCTTTCTTTGATTACAACGTTGCTGGCAGTTATAGCACGATTGAATTGTTTCAGAAGCTAGATTAATCAAGCTTGGTGTGGGAGATGTAGATCTCAATGTTTCTAATGCCTTGCGCTCATCCAATTGACTCATTTTCTTTCCTAGAAAAACACATTTGTTTTACCGAAATTGTACTCTGCAAATGAAAACCACATTTGATCCTAAAAATACAGTAAACTCTAGAGTTCCAAATTTAAAATTACATACCAAGAAAGTATTCATAAAGCTTGGCTTCATTCTCAATGGAATTGTCAGACGTAAGACTATCTAGAGCAGAACTTTCGCTCAAAGCTAAACGGTCATCGCTGCAAGTTTCTTTGAGAATGGCTCCTCGTAACCTCTGTGCTCTCGCAACAACCTGGGCGACAAGTTTGTCAGCGACTTCGGTGTTAAATTTTTTCAATGGTATCTCACTCTGCATTCGCTTGTCTTTCAATACAGACTTATATGCATTGTCCATGTACTTAGAATTGCTCATGGCTAACGTGTAATTTGACTTATTATCAAAGATCATTTTGTTTGATTTCTGTAGTTTCTCGTCGTTTACTCTCGGCTTTAAATTAATTACAGGGTGCAATGCTTGATCTTCAAACTGCGTTTTTTGAAATCGTTTAATTTTTCTGGTAGTCTTAACACCTTTCGTCATGTTTGTAAACTTCAAACAAATATGAACGTCTCCTAATCTGTTCCCAGCCTCATTTATAATTGGAAAATATCTAGAGTATGTTTTACTCTCGAATATATCCAGTAAATCGATAACATGAGCTGTGGCAATAACCTGATGTGTATTTTCTGCCACAACCACAAGCTCTATTGTCCCGCAATTTTTCAGATACTCTGCAAATAAATCGACACTTGTTCTCACAGCGTAAGTCTCTGTTGTATCTTCGTCTACTGTTTGTGAACCAGTCTTGATGTCGACTGGTCTAGAAAAAAATAAAAATACACATTGATGAAAACAGGTTGAATTTCACTAAGAAAAGGTATTTTTGATCCACCATAAACAGAAAAAAAATTGAGATTAAAATTCAGTAAATCAAAAACGATTCCTTAACAAGCTGAACTAAAACCAAGCAAAAGGTGAGTCAAAGGAGAACGTTAAGCAAAGATTGATAATTTATGTGAAGGTTAACCTATGGACTAGACTGAATTTGCGGTAGCTGATTTCAAAGACGCGCGGTGGATGACACGTGTAATAAAATTATTTAAAAAATAAATAAATAAGGAAGAACCTAAATTGCGCACTGTCGAGTTCACCCCACCAGGAGGCAAGTATAGTTACGTCTCCCGGACTTCGTCTTGACCAGACAATTTCGTCGATGGTGAGGTTCAAGTAGCCGTGAAGTTTCCCCTCGACCAGTGGCGGAAGAGATCGAGAAACATTTACTCCTGAATCCATTTAACGGATTTAGAGTAAATCATAACGTTTCATTAGCCGAAGTTGTCAAATCGGGTTTATTCAAACGTAATCTTTTGACAACCGAACAACACGGTTCCCAACACGGTTCCGTCGTTTACACAAGTTCATGACGGCCGCCTAAATCTTGATCTGCGCATGCGCCACGCATGACGCAATTACCTAACACTGCCTAACACAGCTGCCTACACATATAATCACATACAATGATCACCGTGTGATTTGCTTGTGATCACCAAACGTCGGAATCATAGGCATATGAGCCCGCGACTTACGAGTAGTAATAAAAAATGAGTGGGACTCTTTCTTTTTTTATCTAGGTGGATTTTTCAATATTTAGACATATTTTAATATCATCTTTAAGACAAATTTTTTCCAAATCTTTTGCAATATTTCATGCAGGACACGGTGGGGTGCTTCAAAAGTGCTACTAATTTACCATGTCAAAACGATCAGAAGTAGGTACCTACATAATTAATCAATATTTCATAAAACAAAAAAATCAAGAGATAAAGGAAGGTATTGAGAATATCACGTATAAGGAGAAGATTTATTTTCTTCATAAAGCTATTTTACATATTTTCAAATAGCTATAAAAATAATTGGAAAATAGATGAACGTATAAGAAATAGGGAACAACTACAAATGGAGTAGAAAGATTATAAAAGCATTTTTTGAAGTGATTTTTTGTGTTTACTCAGTTAGTACTCTTTTTATACATTGGCATAATTGACATTGACACATTTTATTGTTAGATCTTGGTAATCGGTCAATGATATAACATAGTGTTATACGCAGAAGGTTTTCACTAATAAATGGTGAAACTACATGTCATTCTTAAATAATAATGCTGATATACATTTGGGCGCTCTGCGTGAGCTACATAAAAAGTTAGAACTCGAACCATAGATATCTCTGAAAACGAAATATAACTTTAGGCAAGAATATTTCGATACATTTTTTTTAAAAATCTAACAATTTAACAACTCCTGTACATTTATTTGTACATTTATATTTGTAGCTCAAGCATATTTAGAAAATCCACATGAGAATTCATTAATTCTTATCAGAGAATGTATGCATAGTGAAAGTGAATACAAGCTCGATAGTATCACTTTGGCACCATTTGTCTCATCATCAACCGGTATTTGTAAAAAAAGTGGCATATACAAAGTTAAATGTATATAATATAAAATTTTGCTACATCTTTCATGTAGTTTTTATTTGCAAATATCAAAGGCTGTAATTGAAAGTTTATAACGTTTCCAGGTAGTTAGAATTGTTTGGCAGAGATTTTATTGTATCTGACACATTCTCACTTTGTAAAAAATCTTACACACATTCCACTTCGAATTCCGAATCGTACTCAAAAAAATATCCATTTGTGTCCGATGATTCGTGATATAAATTTTTTAAATCATATTATGACTGGCTCAAGTTGAAAATAACGCCATTCCGATCATTTTGTCGATTAAAATCCACAAAAAATTGAATACAAATTTGTTTTATCGTTTTTCATTACATCTAACCACATTTGCTTACTTGATACATTCTTGGTGTAAATGCTTATTAAAACGTGTGCCAAAGTTAACGACATATTTTTAAAGCAGTCCGCAACATGCTTACCTAATTTAATAGGCTAGAGGAACAAGAGATATCACGGTAATATTTTCGTCACTTAGGTTTTGCTTACGAAAGATAACATATTTGATAAATTGGCATTTGCATAATAATATTGATTAGTTATAATTAGTAAAGATATAGTGGTGTATGTATTATCACCTATATACATATATGTATACCAATAGTTATTAGCCACGACCAATAATATAATTAATAAAATTTTGCATATAAAAATAATGTAGCATTACTGCATGGAGAAACAGCAGTGAATGTAATTAATGCAAGAACGTAATCTATGAAAGCTTCTGGAATACATGTTTATACATTAGATAAGTGTAATAGTGCGAAAAAAACGTAATTGGGACTTGTTTAATCACAAATATAAGATCAGTTGCACTAGATGTAAATACATCAATAACGATATTGATAATAGTTTTACATTCTTCTGAATATAACAATACTAAAAATAATAATATTATAGTAATTATGAGAATGTGCCACAAAATACTTGGAACATATACTCTGTATACATTTTTCTTCAAACTTTAAGATTAAATACCATCCCAAGGAATTGCTCGTAGTGGATTGTTATCACTCCATCTTGATCGGTGTCAAACTGTCTAAAGGCCGATGTCAATGTCTGTAAGTGAAAACGGTAATAATTAAATATACACTTGCAATAATAAAATGATTGTAATTTGATTTTATTATTTTTATTAATGCAAAAGAGTATTTTATTGGCTACTGTTGCAAAAGTTTATTGATACCAAAATTCAGTGATATTATTGAGCAAAGATTAAGCAGTTACATGATCGAGTGTCAATAAGTCCTTATGTACAATGACTCATTACTGACACAGAGATTTTATCTTTCAAACTATATATGAATCAAAATGTAATTCAGAGTATGCTTACATATAGAACGATGCAACATTGGATAAAATCGTCAAAATATATAGTCCCCCTGCCGCCACGATCATACTTCCGTATAAGCGTATTGATTATATGGTCTGACAAACGGTATCCAAAATTGGTAAGTGCAGTTTTGAGTTCATCACGATCAATATTTCCGCTATTGTCACGATCAAATGAACGAAAGCAACTCTGCCAATCAGTAACGTATTTCCACAAAGCTCCAAATTCTTCAAAGCTGACCGTTCCAGTTTGGTTTTTGTCAAACATACCTGGAGAAGCAGGATCGATTTTGTCAATATCAAACATACCTGCATGGAGAGAATCATCATGACTGACTTATTACATACATATTAAATGAGAAAAAATACCACTGTCATGCTGCAAACAAATATTTTCTAAAAAATTTACTCGTTCTCCACGCTGTCAATGACGAACAATGATTTCTGACTACCAAGCAAATCTGACATTCTTTTCACATGCTTGAGTAACGACTTATTGTAACAGTGGTTGGTACCTGGGCAACAACTTTTCATATCAAATTTGACTCTGTGTAGTGAGATTTCTATGCTTCTCAGAAACATGCTCAAAACCATAACATTCATGTTGCATAATATTTGGAGACAGTATTATTTCTCAATTCTTAGTAATGTATGTCAATTAAACTATATAAATTCTAGTTTAACTACAGGTTTCCAGACTTGGCAATTACAAAGTAAATGAAAGCACATAATCTCACAAAGATTTTAATAATTTCTGCACATTGATTTGCTGGTATATCTCAAATGCATAGCAAAAGTGCAAGACTGTTTTGAATATTCACAGAAATCCGTCTATTTCAGGGTTTAAATTCATTTCCAGTACCATTGATTCATGCATACAACTTCACGTCAGGTAATTGAAAAATAAAGTTAAGATTTATTATTATATATGAATATTATTAATTTTTGCATATTAATTTCAAGAATTTAATTTCAAGCAGTAAAACAGAACAGCATAACGATGAAACAAATGTAACATCTTTTTGAAACTTACCAATCATCAAACGAACTGTTTCAGGATTGAACGGAGTCCAGGTTCCATTAGAAAGAGCTACTTGAAGTTCTTCGGCTGTTATTGCTCCAGAATGGTCTTTATCAACTCTGTAGAAATAAATTACATATACTAAGTATCAGAGGAAACTGGAGGAAAATGTATAATAGTTTTAAAACGGCAAGCATTAGCGGCATTTACTGACCACGAAATGTTATTACTTTCACACGTTCCACTTTCGCAAGAATAGAGGCGATTGGAAAGCACAAAAGTGAAGTAGTTGACGATAGAATCATTTAAACCCATTTTCAAAACGTTCCAATTTTCTAGCAGTAAGATTACTAAGCGTTCGAAAATACAAGGACGATACACTTAAACGTAATATGACGCCGCATATCAATTGGGAGGAAAGAAAGTTTGTCGTCGACAACACGTCACGTGCAATCAATTACGAATATCAAGTCTCGTTAAACTCCCAATAAAAATAGTTTGTAGGTATTCCTTGTAAATGGATTACAAACTCACCTTTGGAAGACATCCCAAAGAAATTCACGACTCGGCATCGGCGAAACGAACGTCATTTTGTTTACTTTTGATTTACTCAGGCGAAGTCGGGCAAAATAAAACCGTTTCCTATGCACGATTTAGGCTGAAATTACAAGGCCGACAATACAGCCAAGCCCACAGAACTGCGTAATTAGAAACGTCCTGTTAATCGGAAATGCTCTTCACCACTCTTTACTAACCTATGTCCTACGCACAATCGGCGATCGCAGAACAAGTGGAACTCACGAAATGACTCGAAATACACGTCACACTTCAGAAGCGCGTTTCGGTTACTCACGATTCCCGGAAACACTCCGGAGCAGCCAATGACAAGTAAGCACTCACACATGCGCATACCCTTCTAATACATTAGCATCTCTGTGGCCGGACCACGGTCGTACAGACTATGGGCGTCTACGCAAGGAGGATACCTAGCCTTCCGAGGATACGGTTGACCGTTGACTGAGGATATATGTATAAAGACTGATAACCCCGGGTTATTTTGCCTGACAGTTTGCCGGGTCTGGCTAGGTTTGGGGGTATTAGCAATTTCACGTATTATCAACCAAGCAACTAACCACGTCGGTAAAAGAAGTTCTTCATAACTAACAACCAGAGATGAGTAGTCTCTGCTAACAATTATCGCGTGCAAAACATTGGTGACATACCGTTGCACAGTGAAATTGAAAAGCAGAGAAAATCCCATTCAAGAAATATCCGTAAGTGGTCGGAGAATTCATATTTCGCCTGACGTTGCATGTTACGCTAATGCTTTAAACATTTGATCGCGTTGTGCGTAGCTTACGCGGTGTTTTCACCCGGCCGCTGAGACGATAGATATAATAGTACGTTACGTGACAAGTGCGGGAAGTAGGTGATACCTGCCCCTACGAGTTATGTATACAATTTTTTGACACAAGTTGTGGTAAGTTCGCGATAAGATCTGATAAAAGTGGTTTTGGTACACAAAGGAAAGCTAATATGACCTTTTGTAATCGATGTTATTAATCCGAGTATCGCCTTCGCTCCTTAGCGCCGCGTTTGTTTACATCGATTATAATCTGGTCAATACACAGTACGCAGGAGTATGTTATTATAATTCTAGAGATCGCTGTAAAGGTAAAATTCACTTACCGCACGTTCCGCAGGCACGGTAAAACGAACTTACCGCACGCCGTGTTAAAAAATAGAGCGTAAGCAACGGTGTAAGCATCCCATGAACAGATACGAATCGGTTCCTTAAAGGACAGCAGATAATAATTCTCTCGCCCTCTTTGTCGCTCTACTCATCGAGTAGTGGCTACAAGAGGGGAAAAACAGCTAGGCTGGCGCGTGCAGCTACCCCCACTCCATGTGAAGAGCGACAGAGAGGGCGGGGGAATTATTATCTTCCGTCCTTCAGAGAACTGATTTTAGTTTCTTCTGAGCGCCGTGCGGCATCAGTCGTTTCCGACCAATCGGACCGAAATCGCGTGATCTCAGTATCGGTTCAACATTCAGACCGCGTTTGTCTCTATGCGTGGAATATCAATTTTATTATTTTTTTCGCTGATTTTTGGTAAATGCGCAGTTGCATTGTTAGCAAGTTTATTCAGTCGGTTCAAATAGACAGCTGCAGCACAACAAGTGAGTGTAGTATCGAGTGCTAGAGTTATTGCGGTGCGGATTTTGTGGATTATAAGAGATTAGTGAAGACCTGAATTGTGTAAAACGTGCGTCGCTTCACCAACGACCCTGAGATGCTACAAGAACTAATACGTGTAAAAGCGTGGAGCAGCCCAGAGTCGAGGTAACAATACTTATTTTATTTCTTGATTGATATTTTCCATTGATTCAAGGTGGTACATTTAAAGTCGGACTTTTGTTCTTGCATTACATGCAATGCATAAATATGAAACTGGACAACAATAATAATTAATTTGCAAACTAAAAGCCAATTTGCAAAATTAATTCAAGTCTTCTATTTTGTTTTTCACAGATTTAAGCAGAGACTTCCGAGTAACTCTTTCATTTCTCGGCAACGTTGGTGAGTTTGCATGTGTTAGGTTACGGGTATTTCCCTAGGATTCCTATGTCACGTGGCGTGGCGGTAACAATCGTTACACGAATCTTGGATTTCTTAGCTGCATGGATAGGCTCATTCACGGTCGCAACGTGCTTGACTTTGTCGAGTAATTTTTTTTCCGCAATTTAATTTACCGTAGCCTGCTTAAAGTTAGAAATTTTGCACGTTGCTAAAAGTGGAATGAGCATCGCGACAGGTAACCATCGCTTACTCGACAATCGCGAGATCGAATTGTATTTCGTAACTGATGTAATAATCTACGTTTGAATTTACCGATGTCGTTTAAGTGGTGGGTTCACCTGAGGTTTGAACATATTCAATTATTCACAATATTGTTAAACCGACAAAATTCCAAAGTTTGGCATAACGTAACGTAATCAAATTGCATCTTATATTATATATCATTTTCAATCTTTTAACAGCCAACAAGTATATTGATCAACTGCAGGCTCAGCTCGCTTAGAAAAATGCTAATTGGCATATAGGATGTTTTTAACCAATTTTACAAAAGGTTAATGTACCGATAGTCTGCCAATATGTACTAAAATAATACATACAATATTAGGGTTGGCGGGATACAACCGCGATATTGCAGTATTCTGAGTAGGCAGACTATGATACAAAAACATTTTGCTCCCAACAGGTAACCAACGAAAATGTAAGTCGGTAACCACGGCGCAAATGATGAAGAATGATGTGTGTTGGAAAAAATGGAGAATCGCTTAGATCGGATATAGGTAACCGGGTAGGTAGCTGAACGTTTTGGGATCCGTCGCGGGGTTTATGCATGTGTGTGTGAGAGTCTCTCTTTTCCGTTGGGTGGTTCTGTTGGGAAACAGGCAAGGGTAGGAAGGTCGCGAAGTACCGTGATGTTACTAACTTTTGTAATCCACAGCGTCAAACGATCACAGAAATTTTCTTCCCAAAAGACTCCATATTCAAGTCTCTCGACCATTTGTAAGCTTTTCAATATTAACGAAATTGAATTTCCCATTCTTTATCACTCTGTAACCATTATTCAATTGTTATTTAATTTAATTATTTAGTCATTACCGATCATTATTACATTCAATTGATCTCTGTGATTGTCTGAATGGGCAAAATGTATCTCTGGACCATCTATTTCGTTCCGTGGTACGCTAGATGGGGAGAGATGCTGAGCTCGAAGACTTCGCGTCGAAGAGGACCGCCGACCGTCACGCCACACAATAATGCATGCTCTCCAACCTCCCTCCCGATATCGATTTGTATTCTTAGAACAACAATTCGCATAGTAATGTATCTAATTTAAAAAGATGCAGATGTGGATTGGGTTTCCACAGAATTTTTGGAACAAGCCCTAGATGATACAAGGTTTTTGACAGATTAATCTATCGCGCCTTATTGCGCGTAGATTAATCACGAAAATTAGACGCAGCCTTCTGCGCGTAAGGTAATAAATTAAATCGGACACGTTTTCTTACGCGTTGATTTTGCAGACAGTGTACAACAAGTCCCGGATAATACAAATTTTTTGACTGCTTATCTTTCGCTCCTTTTTGCGCATAATCACGAGACGTGGACGCAGCCTTTTGCGCGTAAATTAATAACGAGAATTAGATACGTTTTTTTACGCCTCGATTTTGCAAACAGTATATAACAAGTCCCAGATAATACAAATCTTTTGACAGTTTATCTGTCGCGCCTGATTGCGCATAATCACGAGAAGTAGACGCAGCCTTTTGCGCGTAAATTAATAACTGGAATCGACACGATTTTTTACGCGTAAATTAATAACTCGAATCGACACGATTTCTTACGCGTCGATTTTGCAAACAGTATATGAAAGAGTTACGCACTCCCGATGTGCTGATCTTTCAACCCTTCGGTCAATTTTTTTTACGAATAAAAAAGTTTTCAAGTTCCATGTCGCCTTTTGCGCGTGGACTTGATACTTTTCAGTTATGAGAGAAAGCGCGGCATTTGAAAGCCGGCGCTCAACACGCTGGTACAAAAATCTCGGTAGTGTATAGTGACAGTGGAGAATCTTGGCGTAAGTATTTATGAAATATATCTGAATGTACAGAAACACTCGTTTGACTGATCGTATTTTTTTCTGTTTCAGGGCAACAAAACCGATTTTTCAAAAAATGCACTGAGAATTATAGAATGTTCAGTCGAAAAGGATATTTACTTTAATAACTCAAAGCACAAAAAAATTCAAAAAATTTAGTATGTATTTATTCATCAATACAATTAATAATCGAACCTGTATCACCAAGATACAATAACAGATTATATACGAGGTCAAGAATTCCTACTCATCATATTAATAATCGAAGCAACGGATATTAAAGCGAATATCATGTTGGACTTGACCCTTTTTTGTCAGTATATGGACTTATGTGATTGTGCTAACCATACCTCTATCTGTTTCAGCGAATCAAATTTTTTGTCTCCTTTAGCTAATTAAACATTTTGTCTGTTCTGCTAATCAAACCTTTTGTCTGTTTCAGCCAATCAAATTTTTTGTCTCTTTCAGCTAATCAAACGTTTTTTTTTGTTTCAACTAATCGAATGTTACGTCTGTGTCAATTAACTAATTTGTCTCTTTTTCGTTAACTATACATTTTTTACATATCTAAGTTAAGTTTATTTTTGTCTGTGTCGACATATGTCACTAATTATATTTTTCTCTGTTCCAGGTAACTGAGTTTTATTGACTGTGGTGAAAAATTAACTTTCCATTGTTTATGCTTAAGTCTGATTCAGGTTTGGTTCAGGTCTAGTTCAGGGTCAGTCATCTTGTTTTCACCGATACATAGATTTTGCGATGTAGTTCAGCATCATCATGATTACAAAGTGTGGTAAAGTTTATTCAGCTGTAGTTTTTGTTAATGGTTTAACAGCGTTTTATTGCAATCGTTTTAGTGTCGAGATTTTTTTTTCTCGAATCTCTCATAGGTCATGTTCAGTTTGTATTTCACTGTAGAATTATAGAGCTATGTCGTATTTTAGGGGTTGTGCTTATTCTACTCAGATTTGTTTCCATTTCTTCAAAGATGTCTGCATCGTCTTCCAACAGGTAAACGCCAAAGCGATGCGTGTTTTCGATCTTGGTCTAGTTAATTGCTTTATGTATTGACCAAGTTCTCCATTTTAGTGATTATCTCATACCTCGTAAGAATAACAACCGTGTGCGAACATCCAAACTCAATCACCGTTCACCTATAAGATAGAAACAATCACCCTTAATCCCCAATAGAACAACCATCTTTCTTGCATAATTAAAACAGTCATCTTTCATCGATAATAAATAGCGGGTTATATGAACTGAAAAATTTTGAACAAACTGCGAATATACGCAAGTACAAATTGATTGGGTAAAACAATTTACCATAAGTAACATGTGAAAAAAAGTCATCTGGAATTTTTTTCGAAGAAGGTAAGATCGGTCTTGCTATTATTCTCCGTGGAGTAGGCCTACTAGGGATACCACGTAAAAAAAAAACGCGCCGAGTGCTCTACCGCTTCCGGTGGTGTGGAAACAAGCATAAGTGAACTTATTTTCACTGAAAAAATACTAACATATATATTGTCGTTTTTAAAAGACAATTTTATTCTTGCATAAATGGAACTGATTGTCAATAAAACTCCATGCTTCAGTAATGTGTAACGCATGTGGAATCGTAATATCTTCGGATTTCTCTAGTTTAGTCAGAGTGAATTCCACGTTAATACATTTTCCTTTTTGATAAATTTGGTTTCCTAATTAAAGTCAACAAGGTGCATATTCCTTTGGGAATTTATAGTTAGCCAATTTCAACATCTTTCTTCCACGCTTAAACTTTCGCAGTCGATACAAGTTTTTACAATAAAACACGATATTTGCATAGCAAATGAGCACGTCACCCGTGAAAAACGATGAAGAACAAAAAAACTAAGCTCAAACGAAGTAGACAGATATGAGTAATTATAATCTGGGCTAATTGATAATAAATTTTTGAACAATTTTGTGTTTGGGGGTCAGCGGACAGAGTCGCAATTCAACCAAGTAATACGAGTAAAAGTTGAAAAAGGGAACCTTGATCAACTTCAAATTTTTTTAAATTACTTTTGTGATAATGATTGGCCGAGTTCATCGAGGTTTGTTAGAGCATGGACTCAAACATTAGTATCAATCGAGTCTTACGTAATTTCCAAAAAATATTTACAAGTAGTAATTTTATGTAGAAAGGCCTGGATTTTCCGCTGCAAATAAACTGCATTTTTTTTAAATCACGGAAATCTAACGTCAGTTAAGATATTATTTTTGTATGTCAGCTGCATGTTCTGTCGGAATGAAGATATGAGCGTTGACCGAAGATACATATTATTATATTCAGTTAACGGTACGAGTTAAGTAGCAAACATATGTACAGAAGTTACATAAGGTACATATAGGAACAACTACATATTTCCATCCTTTGATTAACTTCTTCGACTATGTCTCCCATCCTTTGCATCAGGAAAAGGTTTCTAACTCTGTTAACAGTAAACCAGGTGCATGATTAGTGTGCATCTATTGAAATAACATTATTTTTGTCGATCCGATAGAATTAGATTGACATTGCGGAATTTCGCCCAGATGAATTTACGTAGTTGAAAAGTATACGGCGTCCATACGGGGTTGTATGAAAGTTTCAGTCTGTTCCGTTCGTCATTTCATAGGCATAATAATATTCAACTCTGTATTATCTGGGTACACGTGGTGAGCGATGGTAACATCACTTCGTGTCGTCTCTACTTACCGACCGCGTACCGGATTGAACAGTACCACGCTATGTGCTTCCGTATGCTTCAGTCAACGGTGCTTTATACGCTGTTTTAACGTGAACGGATTACTGCAAAACGACATATACTAAAACAAAATTGCCTGGTCTCAAAGATATTAGAAAAAATAAAAATTTTGTACTTGACGTCTTCCCGTAATAACCTTTTTTTAATAACAACGGTCTAACAATACGCAGTGGACGTTATTAGAATTTAAAGGCTCCTAGGCAAATTTTCGTACTTAGTTCTTTGCGGGTATGTATGCCTAGGATCATAATATCCGGTAGCTTTCTTATCGGCGGGAACCGTTTAAACACGCAATCCCATAAGACTCATGACGCAGAAAACCCCATTAGGGTAACTGTTTTCAACAGTCTTCAGTCGACGCTCAGAACAATAAAAAGAGTAAAGAACCTTTGAATTTTGAAATCCATCTGACTGAAAGAATTTAAAAAATAGTCTGTACAATGAAACCAGCTGGATCCCATATTTCAAAGTATGAATCAAAACTGTAAAAATGAAAAATGTACGCTCATTTTCTTTCATGATTTCCCGAATGATTTAGGCTGTATTTACGTTGATTTGCCTTCAAATAATGCAAACTGTTATAACTCCGATTTTGAAATATCGGTGAATGTAATACATGCATGGTTACGACTGCGTCGTGCTGCACAGATGTAAATTGTACCGAAAACTTATCGAAAATTTCGACGTTACTGCAACCCGATCGGGATTTACACAACAGCTGTTCGTCCTGCGCAATACGGCATCACACTTCGCATTTACATTTTTGCAACATTCTGTCTAAGTGTCATCACGTGAATCAATTCTCTGTATGACTATTGAGAATTCTTCGGCAGAATTAATAAAGTAGAGCTTCACCGATCACGAGTAATTTCCCTTGCAACCGCGACTTTTTCAACTTTTAAAACATCCTCTAGCCATGAGTATGATAAGACAAAATTTTCACCCCGAATGTGAAAACGCTTTGAATAATCAAATTAACTTGGAATTGTATGCCAGTTACGTGTATCTTTCAATGGTAAATATAGATAATTCTTGTTTAATTTAATTAATTAACTTCAACTTGTACGTAGTGCCTTAGATGTGTAGTTGTTACATTTTTTCAGGCCTATCACTTTGATCGTCATGACATTGCCCTATCTGGTCTCAGCAGCTACTTCAAGAAGGCTTCAGATGACGAACGCAACCATGCTATGAAGTTCTTGACTTACCAAAATAAACGCGG
This sequence comes from Neodiprion pinetum, assembly GCF_021155775.2. NCBI lineage: Eukaryota > Metazoa > Arthropoda > Insecta > Hymenoptera > Diprionidae > Neodiprion > Neodiprion pinetum. Next base: position 9,380,569 of record NC_060237.1, on the reverse strand, counting down.
AGGCAGAATCGTTTTTATGGATATCAAATGCCCTGAGAAAGGTGATTGGGGTACCGGTAAAGATGCCATGATTGAAGCGCTGAACTTGGAGAAAAAAGTAAACGAGGTATGATAAAAAATAACAAGATTATGAACGAAGCAAAACTTTGTTTGCTCAACATAACATGTTTGTGACGAGGCTTCTCCCAGATTTACCAAACATTAGCCATTGAATCATTTATTTGCAAATGAGTTAGTATAATTTCTTGCTTCAATTTGCAGAGCTTGCTCAATCTACATACCACAGCATCTGTCCACAGTGATCCAAACTTTTTGGACTTTTTGGAGACGGAGTTTCTGCAGGAACAAGTTGATTCCATCAAGGAAATTGGAAACCATGTCACCAACCTTGAAAGGGTTGGCGAAGGCCTGGGCGTTTTTATGTTTGATAAACAGTTACAGGATTCAGACTAAAACACACCATTCTCTCATTGCGGAAATATTTGCAATTGAGATTATTTTTGACGATAATCTGTGATTGTTAATTTTCTGTGATTGAAAAGCTTTCATCAGTCAAAATATTTGCTGTATCTAATATTTAAATCTTGCATATCAGTTGCTGTAATTTCCAATAGTTGGATTATAACATGGGCAGTATAGGATAATTTTTCTGCACAAGTACTGAGTCATGTATATGGACTGATCGCTGATTGGCGAAAAAGGCTTTCAGTTTTATAATTAGGTAACTCATATAGTCAATTTTAATTGCAATAATGCAAACATGCATACATCAAGATTATTATATGTTTGATGTCGATAGTTTTAATACTCAAGTATTCTTCAACTTTTACTAAAGCTTATCTGTAAGGATATATTGAAGTATTTTTTAAATATGTGTGCTTTTGCTTACACAACCTCAGTATCTTAGATACTGAGAAATAAAGAACTTGATATTGAAATACTAGTTTATTCTATTCCTGGATAAATCAAGGGCATATTTATTCATCTACATTTTATACGTCCTCACAGATTTGTCAAAGAAAATATAGAGAATATTGAATATAAATATTCAATGTATTTGGTCAATACAACCTTGTATTAATTTTTTCACATTATACCTTTCCAGTGCTGGCTACATTTTGGTTGAAATAAGAATGACAAAGTATACATCGAAACAATTGCAACAAGCAGAATGACTGATGGAAAGTTTTATACAATTTTATTGCGATGTAATGATCGACTATATGCATTGGGACTCAAAATTCAGAACAGTTTTCGTGGAAAAAAGTATTTACCAAATGTAATATAGTTGTAGAATCACGATGAAAACTTTATCCCCCCAATATCGACGGTTGCATATGCTGTTCATAACAAAAAGTTATGATATTTACAAACTGTGCTTAAGCTCTCTAATTTTGTGGTCACGTTGGGATATCAGTAGCCTGTAAGACATAATTGAAAGTATCTTACCGAATATATTTCTTATAGTTTAACAAATTTTATTACTGCCTGAATATGAGACACGCAAGGAAAAGAAAATTATATCAAAGAGAAGTAGTTATTTTATGATGTTCATGAAATTTGAATACTATATGGTCACCTTTGACCTTCAGTGTACAATTGTAGTGTAATATTACTATGAAAAAAATGGGATAAGCTGAAGATGAAATATTTTCTTATGAATAGCAAGCCGCAATCAAATTTCAATCTTCAAACACAACATTATACATCAAGGTGCAAGGATGATTCATCATCTACATCGTCTAATGCTGGAGATCCGGTGGAATGCGGAAGTCCGCCAGGTCCATGGCCTACAGGAAATAGAGTTAATTTTCGATTTCATCCAGACACGGAAGCTATTATGAACAGACAGTTTGCTACCGAAATGAAAGCTTTTTATTATTACCTTTCTATGGTGATTATAAATAATACGTAATTATGCTGGAGATTTTGTCATTGCATAATTCTTCATGAAATATGTCTGCTTATATTGGAGCGCATCTAAATACACTCTATGATCAACTTTAACAGTATATAAAACTGAAAACAGACCAGCTTATACTTCGAAAATTTCAACAATTCGAATCCTGATAAATCTCTAGGCAGCAGGATATTAAATAATTTTATTGTTCTGTTGAGTCACAGAGATTCAAAATATTGTTATAAACCTAGGCAGGCTACTTTGGTCGGGTGGATGTAGCTTTGCCAGGATGTGAATCATTTTTCAAACAAATGCATCATGAAGAGCACGGACATGCTCTGAGATTTTTTGACTACATCAAAATGCGAGGCGGATTAGTTAATTTGTGTTCGATAGAAGCACCAATGAACCAAGACTGGAAATGTCCCTTGAATGCATTTAAGGTAAACAAAGTAATATAGAGGCTTTTCATGTGATTGTAAAATTTGGGGAATTCTTTGTTTCAGGTAGCTCTTGAGATAGAACTCGAAGTGGCAGAGAAGTTGGTTGAGACAAATAACATCGCAGAAAAGTATAAGGATTTGAATGCAAGTGATTTCATCGTAACTGGTTTTATGGAGGATCAAATGAAAAGTGTTAATGACATCGGAAGACTCGTTACAGTGTTGTCTGGTGTCGGAGATCAAGCTCTTGGGAGATTCATGTTTGACAAAGACTTACTTGATCATTATGTGATGCCAGAGTTCAATATTCTTAAGAAGAAAAAGTGATAACAATAAATAAAATATTACGTCTTTTATTAATTTAAAATTCTTGGGTCTATTTATTTCATGTTAATGATTTAGAATCAAAATTTGAAATCGTTGCTGCAATATAAATCGATATGAAATCAAAATTCTTTAACATTTTTGATTATTGGGATGAAACTTATATTTCAACCTGATGGGATTAGGATGTTTACGCTATTTTGATATTAATGAAAATAAAAAGAAGTTTCTAGTTTGGGAGTGCGTAGGATACTGAATTTAACAAATCTGAGATTAGTAGTATTAATGCACAAAAACAACAAGTACCTGTTTGCCTTGATATTTTATTTTGACTAAGTGTAATCGGCGTAGGTATAGAAGTATCAAATGCGTAAAATTGAACTCAAAGTAAAGTCAAACCTTATTCGGGTTTACAATTTCGTATATTTATAACAGTTACTAGTCCCATCCAAATTCTATATCTTCAATCTTTATGTTTAAGCCTTCCAGCGATGTATCAATTCCAGTGTCAAATCCGTCATCTAAACCGATTTGCTACAAACGACGAAAAATTGTTTCCCATTGAGTCGTCAAAATTGTGCTTAAAGTAATCCTTGACACCAACCTGAAGTGCTGCAATTTGCGACGGATCGCCAACTAAAAGTATTTGGGTTTCATTATCTGTTGAGTTTTCCGTTCCATCTGATATTTTGATTTGTCCATTTATCTCGAACATCAGCTGCTGTAATATACGAAATGAATCATGCGAAACAATCACCATTTCAATCGCGTGTTATAAATATTTTATAAACATTTGATATAACCATCATTTAAAATAGTTGTGGATAATTATATATACACATTCTCAGTTTCTCAACTTACATTTGGTATAGTAGAAATTTTTCGTTTTCCTTTGGTTTGATTTGCCAAATCTAGGGCATCTTTCAAATAAATGTCAACGCCGTCTTCATTTTCAACTAGTGCATGGGCTGTTCTCTTATGCATCACAAGTGTGCTTCCTTGCCTGTATCTTCTGAAGCAAATTTTACATTCAAATGGCCTCTGCTGCGTGTGGACCTAAAAAAAATCATAATTCAACCATCATGTAACAATTACAAGAGAGAGAAAGAAATTCCTTTATCATTAAACAAAGAGATTACTACAGTACGGAAAAAGTTTCGGAAAAACCGTTGCATCTAAATCCAAACTCAATTTCTTTGAATCCAATCATTTATAAAAGTTTGACATGTTATCTACAAACCATTATACGTTTGCTCAATGAATAAATGTTTACTGTACGAAACAAAATCACAAACAGATATTGACAGTTAATTATCGTGTATACAGAGGTGATAAAAAGTATATTTTGAGCCACACTAAAAAAACTGTTAGGAATTTACCAAATGATGTTTGTAGAGACTAGAATATTCGGTGAAACGTCTGCCACAATTTTCGATTGAACAGACGTATGGCTTTTCGCCCGAGTGAATCCTTATGTGATTTTTATAGTTTGTCGCACTTGCAAAGGCCTTCCCACATTTTGGATGAGTACATTTGTATGGTCGCTCCCCGGTATGTGTTCTCACGTGAACCTGAAACAGCAGATAATGAAAACTTGATTGATTCATGCGTTCATAGATTTGAACGTCCATTAGCGTTACTTTTGTGAGACTTTATATCGTACAAAATTAAACTGAACACGTAAATTAAGAACGCACCTTTCTAATATTACTCGTGGTGAATGATCGACCACATCCGTCGAATGGACAAACAAATGGTCGTTCCCCAGTATGCGTTCTAACATGTTTCAACAAATCACCCGAGGTTTTGAAACTCTTGTTACAATCATCGGTTGGACATTTGTAGGGCTTTTCGCCAGTGTGTGTTCGTAAATGTGCTTTGAGGCTATACCCAGTTGAAAAGCTTTTCTTACATTTCGAATGTGAGCACCTGTAGGGTCTTTGACCTGTGTGAGAGCGTTCATGGACCTGAAAGGATTGTTGTATTCAATGAATTGTATTCCAACGGTAAAAGCATTTTTGTTACGCATCCATGTAATAGAAAAAAAAATTACAACTACCTTTAAATGATGAGGCGTACTGTACACTTTCGTACAACCTTCCCTTGGACAGGGATGTTGGTTCCTCAATTTCGCCTCGGACAGTTTATTTATCACAATCTTCTTTGATTCGTCTTCTTTCAAAGTTTCTTCAGCAATCTCCCACAGTCCCTCATCAACGTCGACATGTCCAGTGACCATATATGCAGTCCCATTGATAAGTTCAACCTGTGGGTAACTATTTTCACTTTGCTCATCGGAAGCAGCCAATTGTGTTTGTAGAAATGAGGATGGATCCAGTTGAAATTTCAGTGTTTTTGCATCCGTTAACTCTGTCAAATCTTGCAACAAAATTGTCCCCCCACCTTCCAGTTCCATTGCCGATTCTTCATCTTTGTACTCTTCGGATTCTGGGAAGAAAAATATGCGGCTCGTATTAATAAAATTGGGAATGAATAATACAAACAGTTCTTGGTATTACAAATCAGTATTCTATTGAGTACTGACAAAGCAATCTGATGAATTTATAATTCTTTACCGTCTTCTTCATAGTTTTCTGTAACAAAAGCTTGCGTGCCGTCAGGCAAAGTAATCGCTGTGAACGTTGTGCCGAGTAATTGATCGTCAAGTACGAGCTCTTGAACCTGTCCATTTTCCGATTCTTCGTCGTTCACCATTACAGAAAGACATTCTAATATATCCCCTGAATTATCCTGCGAAACGGGACAAGCGATACAGTTTGTAGTCGCCTGTTTGCATTTTATGATTGAGAAATGTTTGGAATATTTCTTATTTGAAATCGTCACAGTTATAATAATATAAGTATACCTCAAGTCCTTGAAGGAGCGCAAAATCTTGTTGTATGGTTGGATTTTCGGAGGTCTCGACCGTCTCATGGGTAGACATAATTTTTTGTTTCCTCTGTGTTAGCACAGAAGTTTAGGGACAGAATAAAAAATGGTTAAACATTGATAGCAATTTTTCGTAGGACGTTCACGTTGATACGATTAATAAATACGGAGGTGCGTAATTTTGGTATTAATCTCAGGGTGGTTCGAGTAACGTGTATATGAATAAATTGTCACGTAGTATAGGTACAAATAACATTTTCCAAGAGTTTTACGCATATGAACGTAATGAGGGTTATGATTTCAAGGGGGAACAAATTTGTCTCATCACTCGTTCATCGGTGTAACAAATTCCCTTTCAACATTTCGCATATGAATCGCCATTTTTCTTGCCTCGTTTTATTAATATCGCGGTAACAAATCATCCTCTTATATCACGATATCAAGTTTTCGTGTCAAATATCGCGGTGTTAATGGTTTCTCGTGTTACTTTGGACAACATTTTTTGACAGTTTGATGACAAACGTCAAATTTTAACCCCCTTGATTATAAACGGCAAAAGAATCTTGGGAAATATTACCCATAAACTCGCCCGTGGAATTCACCCGACAACCAGCGCGACCGGAACTTGTTGTGGCGCCATTTTAACGTCACTCGCCAACTCAAATACAAAACACTGAAAACTACCGACGCCAGACGATATTTCCGAAAATCATTTCTTTTGCTAAAAATGCATTAATTCTCAACCAGTTTTCGTTGACTCTTATCTTTGGTTGTCTATCGAACGATGACAAGCCACATTTACCGCTAATATATCTTATGGTAAATTTTACTTGTAAAAATCTTATCACTTAATACCTTAATTACGTCCAGTGTATGTATATCTATATTTACACACATACAGCTACAATTAGGATGCATGTAGCTTTACGATACGGTCGTTCGCTTCTTTCCATTGATGATACAATTCTACGATGAAAGGGGAAACAAGATAAGTATAAAAAATTAAATGCCTAATTAGTGATTTCAGTCATCAATTTCCATCACATTCCACCATTTCAACATGATGATTATAAACTGATTATACAAAATGTACTGAACTAAAAATTTTGTATGCAAGTTTTACGGCTACAAAAAGACCATTAATATAAAATACTTATTCTTTAAATGACTACTGAGTAAAGTAGGTGTGTGTTCCAAATTATTCGACACGTAACAGTGCAACAAACATAGCTCCTTGAATTTCTGGTGGTCATATTTTTCTGCAAATCTCACCATATTTTTCAAAGAAATTACACCCCAAATCTTTCAGACATATTTTGTATTATTATGAGAAACCTCTGTGACAATTTTCATAATTGTGAAAATCTCAACAGTTTCTTTTGTATTTTTACAGATTATTCTTAATATTATGAAAGTTGTCCAGGATTTCTTCATCGTTCACTATATAGGTTTTGTTATTTATTTTGCAAACTTCCCAAGTTCTTTAAAAAAACAAGTTCTATTCTGTTGATTTCATTCAGGCTGTACTGAACAATGCATTACTGAAGTTTAGTTTTCGACTTTTTTCCGGAGGGATTCCGTCGATTCTTCTTGACCTCCTACATGTGTAGTTTATCTTTTGGAAATGCTTGTAATTTATGAATTTCTATTAACAGTTGTGCAAACTCTATTTTATCGCTGGCAATAATAACATTTCACAACAATGTGCAACATTTATATATTACTAGCAATAATACTGGACAAATTAAACTTGATTTCTTAGGATTAAACTAAAGGTGATTGACCGAATGACATTGATTTTCCGATTGTGAATTCACGTGGAGGAAAGCTGCAATTGCTTACATTTTGTAACTGTGAGAAAATACAGGGTCCTAGCATGAAACGAAAATAATAGAATGGGAAATTAAAATTATATATTTCAGCTATTGCAAATTACAGATTGTAATCGAAGCGTACGTGAAGGAATAGTTACTGAATTTCTGATAAAGACATTGCGCACTATAATCTGTAAAATAGTGTATATTCTACCATTGAAATGCGTTACACAACATCATACCTATATCATTGACATTGGAGACATATCGAAAAATCGCACCTGGGGACACAATTAGAAATAAGTGCCGGTTAATCATGCTCCACATGTGGAATTAATTGGATTGGCTTCGGAACATGGAATTGATGTATCGAACATACGACGCACTGCTGTAGGCGAAATTCTCAAATCATTTACGTCAATCCTGAGCAATTGTGCGAAGTCGACGGCCTTTAAAAGCAATTAATAAGACACCTTTCAGTTACACCGCTTATACCTCGGAAAGTATGCAGTATACATCAAAAGCGTTGATTTGATCAAGTGGCACAAATAAATGTGTAAATTATGCGAATGAGACTGCAGAATAATTTACCTACAGAGCAGCTAACACATGCAAAAATATAAGTATAATACAGCCTTGTATTCGAATTATATTCAAACTATGCACTTTCAGTACCGTAAACGTATAATCTTGGACTAGTCATTTTCCACAACTAAAGTACCTGTAATATATTATTGGTATAGATATTACTACATACGAACAAAAAAAAAATTAGTTTATTCTTACGATTTATACGTATATTGTTACATGGCCCTTGTGTATAGATTATAGACCTAATCGGATCACACGAAGTGGCATTGTTAGACGTAACAATGGTACAACCGATGATCTAGATTGTGACTGAAACTGAGATCGGTGATACGATTATACGTATGAAATATTGCGTACGTGTCCCTATTCCATTCCTGTATTATAATAAATGATGGTATTTAAATTTACACGCTCTGGTCATAATGAATTAGTTTGCTTTTTTGAAAGGCCTTGAAAAAGGAGCGTGCAACAAAATCAAACCGAAAAAGTTGTTTCTCACAGTATTATCGCATCCACGGTTTTCAATTTCGGGCACAAGACACAAAGTAGAACTGGAAATAATTAATCGTTTACGTCCTACTAACTTCGCCTGTACGAATGCAACTTCTCGAACATTTGTGCGATGGACTGACATACATTAACGAGGAAGAATTAGAAAAAAAGATTTGACCTAATCCGTCAAGATCAATCTTCGATATGTTTATTCGCATCTCTCGCTTGTATACCGGACTCCTATGATAATCGAAACCGTTGACACGTAAAAATGTAGAAAAAATCTGGAGATTTTTCAGAATTGACGTCGATTGATTAATTATATTAATAAGCAATCGGTGACAGACTATATAATACCATCTTATATCCAATTATTCAAGCAGCCTGAATTATGCCCATTGTCAGTTATGATTGGAAGAATAATCATTCTCTCTTATCGTTATAATTAAACGACATTGAGGAATTACTTCGTCGATTGGTCTTCGATATTCACTCCGGAGGCTTTACGAGCATAAAATATTCGATTTTAAGAAAAGTTTCACCCGGGAAAAAATGTAAAAACTAAGTACACTTGATAGTCCAGCAAAAAATGTGAACGTCTAGTCTCAGCTGACATTTTTTTTTATAAAGTCTTCTGCATTTCGGTGCTTTCCGCAATACATCGCGTAAGTAATATTCAAGATATCGGCTACTTCGGGACATAGATTCGCTGCATTGTTTTAATTTGCTCCCACTGCATACTAGCATATCCTTCATCATTCTACCCTGACAAAAAAAAAGTGTTGGAAGCTGGTTGAGTCAACTGGAAAGTCCAACACCTACACTTGCAGTCTAGTTCCAATTATACTGGTCCACCTTCATTTGTCGTTGCGGGATCAAGACTTTCAGGATCCTAATTTCGGAGTATCGATCACGGAAATGCTCTAGAAACTGGTTTTTTTATCTTTGCTGCACGGAGAACAGATCTGTGCCTTTTTTGCATTGAAGCTCAAACAAAAAAACAGTCGAGACGACTGCAGCATGACTGTAACAAGTAATCGGGTGATCGGTTTGGGTGAATTTTATGAATATCAATAGACAAAAAACCTCTCCCAAACTGTTAGGCTTTTACTTTCACACACAAAGTTCACGATACAAGATCCGTACACTTAAATGCCAGCATTCTGACGCGTTTATTATACGACTTCGATTAATCTTCCCGCGAACCAATTTGTCCGGAGCCTTCGACTTTTCTTATAAGTATGAGCACGAGGTAATTATCCGAAAGATTTGTAGGTCGTGATCAATAGCTGGTTAAATGAAAATAGCATGAGCGACGCTACCGATAATTAACGACTGATATAACGCTGATCACGACACAATAACACTTAAAGAACTGATTTAGTTATTACCGATCGGATTCATTGTCGGCTGTAATGAGCTAATATCTTCGTTCTCTGGAGACAGACAGATGCGAGAATGAAGTTGTAATTAAATATGATCACCTTCGTAATCCCCGCTAATACGAGTTGGATGTTGAAAGAACTGTAACGCAAGCTTGAACGCGTGCATGCTTGAAATGCCTTCATCGTAATTATACCAACTCGATTATAACAGAGTCTGTCGTAATTTCCGAATTAGGTAATTTATACGGCAGCCTAGTTCTCTGTTTTAACTAATTGGAAGTTGGTTTCACTCGAATTTATTTATTCTACTCCAGGAAGTTATAAATTTAGTACGAATAGAGCAGAATCGGATCTAGACTCGTTCTCGTTGGTTTTCAATGCGTCTTCGAACTGCTCCGAGTCTCAAATTTTTCACGTCAGCGATTGACAGATCGAATCTTAGAATTATCCTTGCAGTATCGAAGGATCGCTACGATATGAAAGTCATGCAGTGGTCCCTACAGTCCTTCGCAAATCAGGCCCAGGTGGGCTTCCCCCCCCCCCCCCCCCCCCCCTCTAAGTCCAAGGTAGAAGGTAGCCAAGGGGCTGGATGAGTATAACTGAATGCGATATACACCAGGCGGGAGCTCCTCTGCCAGCAAACAGCAAAGTGCAAACGGCATTCTCTCACGATACGAGAACTGGATCAGTTCCGAACTGATCCTGTGACATCGAACACACCTTCTCAACCGCGATTCGTGAGTATTCGTTATCCCGGTGATATCCGCTCCAACGCTCGAGCCTTGGATTATAATCTGCATTTATCGGTTTGACAAAAACTGCAACGGTATAATGATGACGGTAAGTTTGATCAAGTAATAAGTTGCTTAAAAAATCATTAGTCAACCATTCCGCTCTGTTTTATTTATTTGAAATGACTGCGGTGAATCAGTTCTTCGAGTCAGGTAAAAATGTTCGGATTTTACACAAATTTGTGATAACTTGCTCGACTCTTTAGAGCGGTTTGCGAGTGTGACTCGAGGCTGGATTAATCATCGGTTTAAACAGACTTAGCGCGTAATTATTTGACAGCTCAACCTACGGAAGCTTGATATGCATCGTAATTGATCTGACTTAAAGTGCTATTAAAAGGTCTGCCATGATTTATGAAGTCTTACTCACTTACTCGTCGTCATACTGATCCCACCAAGTAAAAAAAAAGATTGATAAAAATATTCGAAATTGAGAAACGTTCGCGCGGTATGAAAAATTGAAAATATAATTTTTTTCAGTTCACATTTGATGCAATCGTTGTATTTGTATTGTATAAAATTCGTCGCTGATGAAACGAAACATAAATAACACTGTAAAAGCTGAACTGCTGTAGGTGAATAATGACAAGGTGTCAAATTTTGAGCATTAAAAAACGGTTTGCGATTTGTAATTTTAAAGAAAAATCCAAATTTACTCCAAGTAAGATGCAAGTAAGAATTAAATTGTCAGCGTACAGTTAGGATTAATTTCGTCATAGGTGGACCGAAGTGACATAAATATAGTTCGATCAATGACTTCGTACAGCCGTGACAGTGTTCCTCGAAGAATTAGCCACCGGCAAAATTATGCAATTTTTCCCACGTTGTATACGAGTTGCAACGGGTGATGAGATTGTTTGAGGCACGAGGTGTCTTCGTGGTGAACGGAAGGCGAAAGTCTGTTAGACGCATTTTACACACCGTCTTGAAGTTTGCCCAGGTCTGTCAGCACGCGCTTCTGGGCCCGACAATTATACCCATAATTCTTATACCAGACTTGCCATCGTAAATGCGGGAGTTATTTCAATTACCGAATTCCCAATTGTTCGTTGCAATTTTCCTTCAGCCGTGGTTTTAGATTCTCGCCAATTGTGAGCAAGAGTTTGGCTGCAATGTGCACGGAGTAATGGCCCCTAATTGCTGCTGACTTATCGCAAACGATTACCGTTGGACAAATTACAGCCGCGGCAGAACAAAAAACGCTGTATTATCTTGTCTAACTTTTGCAGTCGGATATTTTTCTTTGCAAACGTTTATCTAAAACGCACCGTTACTGATTCTTAGGGCGCAAACCAGTTCAACATGGATTATAGAAACGGTGTGCAATATTTGAGATCCAGTCACTCAAGGCTTTGGAGTGAATTGTACTTGTCCAGAGTCAGTTATAGATTATCGATTTGACCATGACGATTCACTCCTGATCGTTTTGTTTCGATTACTTTTTTTGGACTCGGTGAACGACTGACTTACCTACTGACAATGAAATCAGAAACCACTATCGTTTACAGACCTTGCACCACAAAATTTTCATTACTAAATCACTACATATATTGAAATACTGTCAGGCGTGTGGGTAAAAGGCAATTGATGGACCTTTAGAATAAAACTGATTACTTGTCGTCGAAGTGTGCAAAATATTGTGTTGCAAAATAGTAGAGTACTGTGTATACAAATTTATATAAATAATGAACATGGGATTAGACCTGCGGAAGAACCGTTGAAGTAACTGACGAACTGTTTTGTAGTTCGAAATTGTCGAAAATTAAAACGAAACTTTATTCGAACAGATATGATTTGATTCACTTATTGTTAGACTTGATTAGATTTAAGTAGATTAAAATCTTATCTCTAACTAGTCTGATCCAGCCATACATAATTTATAAACCTGATTGGACTTTAATAGATCTAACCATATTTGATTTATAAATAGATCTGATAAAAGCAAGTATAGCGATATAATTACGCCTCTGCAATCTGATCAGATCTAGAAATGGTATATGGACGAATCAGGTAAGACACCGACGAAATTTGGATCTAATAATCCTAAAACGTAAATCAAATCATATATATTCTCCTCCGGGTCATTTTTGAAAGGACTTGAATGGAAAATTCGTTTTCCGGATTGAAACAAATTATTGTCAATTTATTGCAATCGAAAATCAGAAGCAACTAATGATAAATGGGTCTCGTTTTATAAATTTTACGCTAATGGAGGAAATGATTTTAGAAATATCTGCAGTGGGTATGATTTGAGGGAGCAAAAGGACAGGTTATGAAATAGTGATATCACTGGTCTTGTAACTGTGGAAGTGGATAAAAAATGCAAGAAAACAAAGTTAATTGTATAATCCGATTGCCCTTGTCTCAGATAGCTGTAAATGGAACAACCCTGCGGGTATACAGAATGTCAGCCTAGCACTTGACGGATTATAACTGACTACGAACATAAATACACCTACGCAATAACGGTAGCATGTGTTCTATTGTTACACACAATTAGAATATATTGCATTTGAAAAATGGAAGTGACTTGTTTTCCAAACCTTAGATTTAATTATCCCTCTGTATTTATAATTCTAAAATGCTTGAACAGAGAAGAAAAATTTTGATCGAGAGTTTAATTGAAGATTCTTTTTTCTAAATTCACCGCAGTTATCAAGAATAAACACTTGGTAGCCATATAATATTGCCAGAAATAAAATTTTAGCAAAAGTGTAGCGATTTTTCGGTAAAAATTTATATTTTCCAAGCAAGCTTAAAGAAATCAATTACAAAGTATAATTGTGTTTATTTGTGATCCAGTAATGAACGGCGACAGTTTTTTTTTTCTAATGTAAAAACTAGAATATAGAGAATCATCGAAGTTCATAAAAATTCGGTGAAATGCTGTAGTTGAAACTGTTTTTGGGGGATGATATATCCAGCGCAGAGATTCGTTTGCATGTAACAACCTGACAAAATCCGTTGAGCTTACACGAGTCGAGTGAATTTTTCCGCGAATGAACAAATTACCGTGAGACAATTACTCACTGGAGTTACATGCGTACGTAGTTAAAAACCCGGAACTGAGTTTATCTGGTAGGCTTATCTTCAAGTTTATAGCCAGCTTGCAAGCGCACGTTACACTCCCGCGGTGAGTTTGGTGCACCAAGTAATGCATTTTACGTTTATCGTGATAACGCGATATATTCTACGCACGTGGTTCACGGCTGCATTGTTCTCTGCCAGACTGACAAGCGTGCAAGTATCACGTTGCAAGCCAATTCCAAGAGAAAACTGGTTTAACCCTTGAACTCAATACATACCTATAACGCTCGCTCTCGGAATTTGTTCTTTTCATTTTTATCCCCCTTGCTTGAATGATATATTTATCGTAAGGCTGCGGCAGCCGCATTGACTTGGTGAATATTTTTCCTCAAAACCGGCCGACAAACGAGAATTTATACAAGCTGTAAGTGTTATTTAGGAAAAAATGTTTTCCAAAAAAAAAAAAAAAAAAAAAACATGGGACTTACAGCCTTATTGAATTCTTCTACAATTTCAAGATCTCTTTTAACTGCTCGAGCCTCGCAAGAAAATCATGCCGCAATTATATTCGCCTGTGTCGTAAATGGATCCGTAGCAGGGTTCAGCATCTGCGAATACGGAATCGCATGCGCAGAATGAATCTAATGCGTAGGTGTTAGTTCTGCGAAGTAAATTGCGAAATTTTGTACGCAGAGTTGCTAATCAGCTCTGCGCAGCGATCCAGTTTTTGCAATTCAGTCTCTTCTCGGGCCGGGAAAGACACGGACAACCAGCAAGCGAGTGTTAAAGCGTCTGGAGTAATCTCGAAACGGCAATTATTGTGCAATACAATGCACGCCAATTGGCAATTGTTCGACTGTCAGCCGATACTGTAACGAGGATTGATTCTAATTGCTGAAAGCTGGAGTTCAAGGGAGTCTCGCATTGCTCATGTTGTGTGAAAAACCAAAAAACTTACGTCTGTTCCACGTCTCGTGAACGTTGTTTCAATGCTTGCCTGATCTAACAAAGTACAATGACTTTCATGCGATCTATGCCCGAGCCAACAGACCGTCTAGTTTACTAGTCCCCGTCGTATATGGCGAAATCATTAATGTAATCCCGCTTCCCCGTGCATTATACATATCGCTCGGATCTGTGTAATACGGATACATATATTCTCAACGATATATCGACATATCGTGAGTTTTTCTAACAGCGAAACGATCCGTGCGCCTGAAGCAGGCAACCGGAGTTACAGCTCGTGTTTAGGTTGAGCACCACGGACGTCCCAAGCGTAACAAACATTATTTGTCAAAATAGTCTGAATAATACAACATGCGGAAAATGATGAAAAATTGATTTCGGACAATAAACAAAGACAATAATGAGAAAATCAAGAGTAGAACTGTCGTCAGATTCAGTTGTTCGGCGCAATAATGCGATGGCGGGATACGGTGCTCAACCTGGACATGTGATCCCGGTTGCCTGTATCAGGCGCACGGGTCGTTTCACTGTTCAAAAAACTCACGATGTATGATCGCTTTACTCCGATTCACCTGTGACAAAGATGAAAGATGGATTATGAAAGAGCCGGCTATTTTTTAACCTCTAATTCTCTCGCACATTCCGGGATATACGTTTGACAAATTTTATTGGAAGATATGTACTGTAAAACTGAATTCCTTAAAAGTTTGCAAGAAATTTCTGCGCGTATTTTAATAATTTCATCAAAAGCGTCTCAACTCTGACCGTCTCCTTTCTTGGTATCGTAATGAACCTTGTTGAAAAAAAGCATCAGTCCCGAAGTCTGAAGAGTCGATGAGATATTATGCCATATAAGTTGGAAGTTGCACGTGAACCTTGCGCAGTTCGTTGCATGGCCAATTCACGTGACTGTTGCTTCACATCTTACGTATATACTTGCACTTCTTCAATAAATTTTCAAAGGTATTTGTGTAACATCGATACTAGTATAAAGTGCCTCCATGTGTCTTCCGTATGTACAGTGATATATGAGATACAATACTTGCGAGCTGTGCACATTCATGTATATCCTGCGTGCATGCATAATATATATAACACGTACTGTATTACTTATTGCGACTTTTATTAATTTTTGCGCGAATTTGATCAGGTGTATACTCATTAAGGCGTGAAAATCGTTAGTCGTTTCCTGTAATCGATAAAATTGAATACGTTATAAAAAAAAAGTCAAATCAATTTTAAGCCCCGTTGTAATTCCCGTCGTACTTGTATGGATTATGCTGATGAGAAATCTGGAGCCGATCGTACTGAATTTATGATTGGTTTGAAAAAAAAAGGGATGGCAAAGAGGTGAGGAGAGTGAAATCGAGATGCTATCTGCAAGCTGGATGTAAAACAACTCAGCCCACGCGTATGGGAATGTATAATACTCAAGTTTAAATTGAAATTTTATAAAAAAAAACCATCAACCTTGAAGCGTGCGTGACTCAATTTGAGGAAAGTTTCAGTTACCACTCCTGCGAAAAGTGCCAAGGATTTCCCAGCCTGCTGAAACCAATTTCTCGGAGACCTCTTATATTATATAGTCGCGAAAGTTCTTGGTAAAGCTCGTCCCAGAGACCAGAGTGAAATGCTTTTGGATATTCACATTGAACTAGTTTGAAAAACTACCTAGATAATGTATTTTTCAACAATTCGTGAACATGAATGAATTACACAGAATTTAGAATTTCTTGATCTGGATTGGAAAAGCTTTGCGATTTCGAGTCATGTTTAAAATTTTTTCTTGTATGAATATCGCAGGAACTCTTCAAGAAACGATTGCGTAAAAGAAAAATTTCAATCACTGATATTAAGCTATCTCTGATTTTCACACGGTTCAAATTGTAAAGATCAAAGTTTAATTTATAATTTAAAATCGTCGTATTCTTTAGAGCATGAAAAACTTGAATGCAAGTTGTGATAAACAAAACGATATCATATTACAAATGACGCAACGCGCACTCACCTTGCGATAAGTCTATACCTAGTATACGACGTATGTATCATGCACTCGTGCATATCTTACAGCCATTGCTTCGACCGGTTTACAAGGGTCAGATCTGAATCGAAACGCGTCCGAAGTGGAAACGCCGTACACGTTGCAGACATATATCTGCATTTCTGATTTGTTGAACCGGATCTGCATCGGTAGCTTATTCGCATTGAAAACGAATGAGGTAATTAAAGTATAAAGTTGAACTCTCCAAGTTTTATACCGGTTTGAACGGCTCGACACATAATTTCTAGATAGTTTTAAGGATGCGTGAGAGGTACAGTCAAGTCCGAAATGTGTTGAAACAGAAACGTGGCGGAACAAAAGCCTTAATAAAATGCATCTGAAGCTAAGAAATCGAAAAACTTTCAATTTCAATCGCGAATACCATCTTTTATTAGGAATGTTAAAAAAAAAAATATCACATATTCTACTACTTCTTCACCGAAAATTCCCATGTGTGATTTGTCAGATAGTAATAAAAAATGTTTTTACCACATTCATAAATGAATCCCTTGTAAATTATCCGAGACAAATTTTTTTTCTTAAACTGATCGATACTTGGAAAAAAAATCACGTTCCTACAATCGTATAAATTCGCAGATGATGAACTTATGATTCATCAAGAAATTCATTATCCTCGCCGAAAATCTAAATCGGTTGGTTTGTAGGAAATTTATTTACGTTTAAAACCAACCGTTTATTACTAGAATTGAACAAGCAATGGGGATGTTTTGTGAGAAAAATCATCTTTTTGGTTAACCAACAAAATCAGACGGGGATGAGGACTTTTAGTTTCGTTCAATTCTACTTCATTGATGCCGACATTGATCGTAATCATTTTTCTCATGTTTAATCAGGTTCATATTTACACAACTATCATCAATTGGTATTGATATTCAACAAACTAGAAAACCTGAACAGCCGATGGTCGGAATTATTTTTTTATTGTCCGTCTGGAGAACCAAGTTTCTTTCATATAGAAAAAAAATGATTGTAGCTGGTACGTCAGTTGGGATAACTATACTGCCAGCCTAATTATGACTAAAATGTAATACTGGGTAAAATCTGATCTCACTGTAATTGCTATAGATTCTGCTGGCGCAATACTGACTATTTTTTTGCGCACCGACATATTATAACAAAAACGTGAGTCCACCTCTAACGCTCTTCTTCGTCCAACTAAGCTTTCAAATTCCATTCCAGTTCAAACTTAAGAACTTCAGCGGTCTGCTAAAGAAAAAATACCAACTAATCAGTCGTTCGTATTTGACTCTTTATTTCAACTCGTTTTTTTTTTTTTTCAACAAATTATCCGACTGTTAGCGAATTGTCAAGCTTGCGCAATTGTCGCCCAATGAAAGTGCCTTGTTTACAACAAAAGGTACGTGACGTACGTTATACCTGATTGCGATTGAGCAGCGTTCCACATTCTTTTCTTTCTACACATTTCTTTCACGCTCTCGTTACGCGTAATCGGACGTTGCGAGAAACGACGAACAATGAATCGAGAGATAATGCGGCGTAATTCATTTGACAAATCTTTACTTGCAAGTCATCGAGAATTAGGGTGGTTACGTTCTACGTGCAATGGTAACGAGGTGTACCGAAAGGCTTTACACCTTTGTATAACAATAATTCAGCACAATGCCCGTTTGTTGCACATACGTATAAATAGAGATAGTTACTGCGATTCTGCAATCTCTTTTTAGAAGAAATCTGTGTTATCCTCGCCTCGCTATCTTCGAAGGCTGTATAATTTATATAAACGCCGTGGATGTGACAACACCGATTTCTGTAACCCGCAGCTGCTTTCATGAATTTATTGACAGGTCAGTTTAATTGAAGCGGCCAACTATCGCACAATGTTGCTTTCCTTTCCTTTCCACTCGTAAATCTTTCTACTCCGTAGCTCCCTCGTTCTAATTTCTGAATACTTGCGGCTCTGCACGCCAATGCTCAACTCTTCCTCTCGGTATTCCGTAATCTGCGGAAATTATTCATTCACCTTAGTTTTCGATGCTTACCAGATTATAGCATTGGTTTTCAATTATGCCCATTCACGTTCAATTATATCGTCATTTCTCAATCGATGGTTACAATTATTGTAGGTAATCATACGTGACGTGATTTGGTTTTAATATTTCGGTGATTCCCAGATCCTATATTCCAACGTATTGGACTTTTCATTCGACGGTGAGTTCATCGGTTCCGTTAACCCTGCAGTATAATCGTAAGAAGGTATTGCGAAGACGCACTGAAAACGAAAAAATGCTCTTCGCGGTTGAGTGAGTCTATGGTATGCGGCTAAAGCAGAACTGCACTGTGTTGTACAAAGTGTTCTGAGTTACGTACATAATTGCAAAAATTTACCATAACAAGTTTGTTGTATAATTCAGGTTCGAGATTATAATTTAATGTTCAATGTAGCGAAACAAACTCGCAAACGGTTTACTTTCATACCTTGCCGTAATGAAAAAGCTCGGGTAAAAAAATATCAATTTTGCAAATTATCCAATTATGACGGATTGAAATTCAAACTGTCGGGGAAACGGGTTGAAATTTTTTACTTTAGTAATTTTTCCACGATTTCCAACTTTTTACAGACTTTAATTAAATTCGGGCATTTTCGATAAGAGTATCTGTGAGGCATTCTACGTCAAATTAGCAGTCCATGTATCTGATTCTGTTCCGTTTTAATAATATTTTTAACACGATGTTCATACTGATCCAAAAAGGTTTCGGAATTTTTGTACAAATTTTTTCAGCCACCGGTGAAATTTGAAAAAAATTGAAAAACCAATTCTGAAATCGCCATTTTTAAAAATCTGAAAAAATTCACACAAATTGCACGAATCAAATTATGATTCTTAAGCACCACGCGATAATGGGATCACAATATTGACTATTTTTTTTTAGAAGTTTTTAAGGTTTCCATGTCAGAATTGGAATTTTTTTTTCGACTCTCTGATCCGAATAGATCACGAGATCATGAAAAAAATATGATGCTTCAATCAATTTAGATCATGGCATATAAAAAATGAAAAAATAAATATAATTCCGACATGGAAAAACTAAAAACTTACCACAAAAGTAGTAAATTAGTAGATCCCATTATCGTGTGTTGCTCAAAAATCATATTCTGGATCATAGAATCAGTGTGAATTTTAAGATTTTTAAAAATGTCGTTTCCGAATTGATTTTTCGATCTTTTTGAAATTGCACCGGTGGTTAATAAAATCTGAAAGAAATTCCGAGACGTTTTTTGGGTCGGTACGAATATCATACTAAAAAATCATTAAAATCGAAGAGGATGAGGTACATGGGCTGCTAATTTGACGTGGAATGCCTCGTAGCTAAACATAAAATTTCCTCTTTATAACAACTGGTTTGAATCCAGAAACAAAATTTACGTTTGCACAAAGCTCTAACTTTTGGGCGTGACTTCTCTGTTTAAAGAAGACAGCTTGGAAGTGGTGGAGAATTCGAAACAAGAAGAAAATAAACGAATCGACTCTAATTTGCAGCGAAAACTCGAGGCTAATTGAATCGAACAGACCGGATCAACCCGAATGTGTAATATACATATGTAGATCGAAAGTGATATACGTGTAACAATTTTATCGAGCGAAGCGCAAGTCATAAATGAACTATTCAAATTGAAGGTGCTTCTAAATGGCGTGAAATCGGAGCAAGGTCCGACAAGTTGAGTACGGAATTGTATATAGATTATGGACGGTGTATTATTATTAAGCAATCGAAACAAATAAGCTTGTCCATTGATAGTTGTTAGTTCAATCGCCTCTGTGGGCAACAATATCGTAAATCCCCCAGCGAATTATTATACTGCAATAGCGATAGTTCCATCCATCAATTTCGACGCGTCGCGTCCTTCGATAATCGTTCTTAGTGTGTAGAATTATTAGGCAAATTAGCGGATTAAATGATAAATAAAAATCAATTATCAACCAATGAAATCATCGCATCGCATCGATACAATTATGAAATCAGGCCAGTGCAGGATATGCGGTAGCGTATGATCAAATATTCATTATAAATACGTGCCATTAATCAGTTAATTTACTCGAAACGTCAACGTCGTTTCGTCTGAATAAAAATTGTTTCGCAACCACTGCATCGCCAGGTAAATAAATGAACGGGCACGAAATGTTTGACTCTCCTTCGATGCACCGAAACAGCTCTTGTGTATATTGCAATAAATGCTGACAAATTTTAAGCCCACGACTCACGGCCGAGCTATTAAATTATGCAAATCATTGATCGTGCAGTGCAGAAGTTGGATTGTGACCCGTATTCGATGCCTCGACAGATAACAGCCGGGGAACTGAACTACAAACCGCAAGCTTCAGGCTCGGTTTCACGCGTCGAGAGGTTTATCTGCGGCTATCGATGTTGTTGTTTAAACGAATGTCCACGCATTACAATCTCAAGGTTCACTTCGTACCTACCACCTTCTTTTGACAATTATTTATCTGTGAATTATTATACCTGCGGCATTTCAACATAATATACATATACTTGTATTATTCTACACTACGCACGAAGTTTTTTTTTTTTTTATTTTCTCTCTTATTCCGTTACATATGTCTTTCCGTTTCTCTTCCTTTGTCATAACTTCATTTACAGCTGAAGGTTCTCGTCCTGCTGACGACTTCAATGACGATTCAAGCCGCTCCTCTTGCGAGCATACACGTCAAATTTGTGTCCCCACCTCACAGCTATGAACACGGACTCACGACTCATGGTAATAATTGCATTCTCACGACGATATGAATAATCGTCGAATTCATGTCACGGCCAATTTAACTCAAAATTGCATCCGTGTGACGCTGATTTTTTATCATTGTTATTGCAAGTCATTTCTGTCGGGATTTCAATATTTTCTATGCTTCGGGATTACCGATGTTTCAAATTTCCTTGCTTCAACAATCTCCAGTAACTTCAATAACTACTTGACAATATTTAAGACGGCTTCAACCGATTTAACAACCATTTCCAAGCATTTTGTACGATTGCCAAAGATTTCGGTAGATTTCACGAGATCTCAACGACTTGTATAAGGTTCAAAAAATTTAAGGAAATTTCCGAATATTTCAGGGTACTTATCTACAGCATTTGAATTATTAATTTCAGGATTGAGAAGTTCATTATAGTGAAAAGAAAAGTATCCAAGTAATATTTCAAAAGCTACTTCGGATGACTTAAAAAAATGTCGCGCTAGAATTCGAACACCTTAAATATATTTAAGAGATTCTGATCATTCCTCCATAACTCTGTCAGTTCGTAAATCGGTAAATTGTTCGCAATTTTCTAGCAGGTAACACGGTGGCGCAAAAGTCCTTTCTCTCGGTAGGACGGAGAAATGGCGAACGAAGTTCAAGGCAATTCGGTACGTAGTGTGTGAAGAATTGCTGAAAGACGTTATTTCGATGGCATGGAAATAACTCCAACTTATATTCCAGGAGTAAGAACGACGCCTCTGGAGGAAGTCCAGCAGTTCGATCGAGCCTCTTCTCCGGAGAGATCCTTGCGCGAAAGAACGATATCACCGGGAAATGCCGAAGCTCTTTGGCCCATCGGCGTTTTCTTGCCACCGATCGACATCAACGACTTGGGATACAGCTCTCAGGATCACGTAACTCCGGATTTTTCCAACGGGCTTGGTATACCAATGACAATTTCATACCTGATACTCAAATGCTCGAAGAAATCGCGTTTTGTGATCTTTTGATTAGATTTTTGAAAAATAGAATCAACCGACGAAGAAAATTTCGTATTATGCAATTATTTCATATTCATTAATCCTACTACTTGAGATTTTACTTCTGAATCAACAATTACTTCCAAAAAATTGATGGGCTTCAATTTTTTTTTCTTCCTCAATACTCTTGCACTTTGCATTGTGGAAGTTTACTGACAAGGTTGTAATTTTGACCACAGATCATCCGGATCCTCTGCTTCTGACAGGAGAGGAAGCGATGTTGGCTGTGAAGTACATTTACGGCCGAGGAGAGCTTTTTTATGATGATTATCCTCACGCGCGAGCCTTGCTCAGAAATCAGGAAGAACGAAGGATCAACGGATTGCACGGTCACGTCCTCAGCAGCCTGAGGCCAGAATCCCCATTTTACAGAAAAGGAATGAAACGTGGACATTGATTATATTAAACGAACAACGACGGACGTGAGAAATCATTTCTCGTGTCTTATATTACAATGCTCCAGCATTCATCTCGACCAAATTTTCACTATTTCGTACTTAACCGTCTTCGATTTTATTTTAACAATAAATTGTTTTTGCACAAATTTTCCCAGCCTGGTAGATCCGTAATATAATATAATATACATATACGATACATGTTTGGGCGTCCCGTTATAAAATCGTCGGGTACTTCTCGAGTACTTTGTATTATATATATAATATACAAATTGGAGGACACAAACGAATGAGTATTATAAGTATAATTATCGATTACATTATAGACTTATTCATTGTATAAAATTAACAATTCATTGGAAATACGACAATATTTTTTAACATTAATATACACAGTTCATTATTTATAAATGCTATAAACTATACTGATTAGAATACACATAATTTGTGTATATGGGTATACACACAATGCATGTATAGTTTTCGCAATACGGTATATATGTAGGTATTTATATTCAAACGGAGCATACTACATATTTATGCTGCCAAAATTATATAATCATGTAGCCAATTAAACATTATACATTTTCTTTACCATACGGGAATTGATTCTCTTCTAACGTGATCCAAACGATAAGAAATTTTACCACCATAAATTATCGAGTATTTTTCATCACCAAACCGATCACCTCATATTATAAAACGTGTAACGTTTGGATTTTAAATTTCTTTTCCTTCACGCAGAAGGACGTCGATTATTCTCTTCTTGTACGTTATAAGCGGTCACTTTTATCACCCTGCAGCAGTTCGAAACTCCCAATTAAAAGTACTTCTTTTCTGTGGCTGTAGCACTTCGTTATACATTATTACATGGTCACGATTATCTTGGTGCGTATGATCATAAAATAAACCACCTTCCCACAAAACCAATTACGATTAGCAAGGTAATGCTGGGCAAAGTTGTTCTCGTTGAGGCATTGCAAAGATCGCCTAGGCAAAAACATATGTAGACCTTCTTGTAGTTCCAAATTGTGTTCGAACAACGTTCCTCGTAATCGTCTGGGCCACGCTGAAGGCACATTCGTTGTGTCGCTGTTCCATATTCTGTCAAAAATGAAATGTGAATTAGATTTACCCGTTCAGTGTATTATCGACGTTCAACGCTATTATTATAATAATTTTCGGGAATTTGACCATTCTTCAAATGCCAAATCACCTGCGGCTTATCGAAAAATCCAGTAGTGTCCAACAATTGAAATACCTTCGTTTCCAACTTTTAAAACCTTATGAAATAAAACCTTGCAGAACAGAAAACGCTTGTAATGTCATCCGGATGGTCAATGATCAGATAAGAAAATACGCAATTACCATTTATCACTTGCGAGATTCTTCTTCATCGCCGATGTTGAAAAGTCAATATTCCGTATAACATGCGTGATTCAGACTTTGATAAGCTTATGTTCATCATTCATTCGATATTCACGTAAATTATGCAAATTACCGTTGTTGAGATTTTGACTCTCGATTATTTTTCCGCACCATCCGGAGGCGCATGGAACTGCCTCCACTCCGTGCTCTTCGGCAATCTGCGTTGCATTCATCGTGAATTTGTCCTTGCAGGATCCCAATTCACCCCTCGATCTGCACTGAACGCATCTCTTGAGGATACCTGTGCAGAAAATACTTGGTATAGTTTCATTAATTATTCATAATTTATCGGAGCGTTGTGAAACAATTTCAAGATAGCATCAAGAGTCTTTGATAAGCCGGAAAACGGTTATGTTGTCATTATCTTATGATGGTTTTCATTTTTTAGACCTATAAAACGATCCAGTCGAAACATGATTCGGACTCTCACAAAAGCTGATATTTATTTTATTAATAGTGATCGATTAAGGAACGTTTCATATAAACGAACATATTAATATTTCTTCAACAAAATAGCTTAACAGTCAAAGTCTCTGACTCTCCACAAATAAAAGTAAACGTGAGTCATTTTCCTTATGAATAAATCGATTTTCGTAATTCGTCAACCCTCATTAACAATATCACCGGGTTTTCAGGTCAGACCAAGCTAACAAGTTTCTTGAAACGTATAAGTTAAAACGAGACAACGACTTTATGAAATGCATAAAAAAAAACTTTTGCATGCTTTGTTTTGCCTTGGGATCCATGCGAATAATACATATTACGTACAGTATTGAGAAACTTGAAACTAAATTAAACCATTGCATCAAAATAATCTTTTATGAATGTAGAATCTCAATTTTGTTTATACTACAACTTCGTGTAAGATTTTGGAAACGAATAATCACTTGCGATTCATTGAATTACATCCATGGGTGACCCGTACAATAACAAATCTACTAAAATCTATCATAAATTATACGTGCAAGAATGCACTTGACGCAGAAAATTACTGGGGTGATGACCATTCGTTACCGGTGAATAACAATTACTCAAAGGTTAGCAAAAGAATTGAACCGTAACAATAATTAAGTTCGACCAAAATCCGGTGAAAGTTTGAATCCGGATATAAAACGACGCCATGTTGGATAACTTACCTTCGACAGTATGTGGTAGGAAAGTGGCACAGAGTATGATCGTTAGAGTGAAAATCGGAGTCAGTTTCTTGGACACCATTGTCTCGAATCGGAATTTAACAATATTTTGGCACTCGGAGACTGTAACTGGGCGCAAAACGGCGAGATCTTTGCACGATTTTTTCAACAATCAGCCATCTTGTATCGAAGTTGAGAAATTCTTCCAGAACCAGTCACTCCTGTCAATTCTACACTGCACAGCTGTGTTCTGCTCCCACTGCTGTCTTAGCTCCTTTCACTTTGCAGTGCGTGATACCGGACATCGTACGATACTTTGGAAATCTGTATCTATTACTGCATGCGTATTCGACCATTATGTCGATAAGACATTCATCTCGATCCGATTCCTCGTTAATCAGTGATCTAAGTGTCAATTCCGCATGGTACCAAAACGACGTTTCAATACTGTACCTATCGTTAGTCGCCTAATTCTTGGTTGTACTTTTTACTTTGCATTTTATTAAACAAGTTTCTATTGGCTTCGGGTCAGTTTCTACAATTGAATCAGTGGAATAATACTAGAAAAATATTCATACTGATACTGACAAATTGATGTTTACATGGTTTTATCGATTTACATTTCTTTTTTGATCGATCCTTTTTTTCTGACAGGGTGTTTAAACTCATCCGAATCGCCTCATACAGGGCTGATTTTGAAATAAGTAGGTTGAAATGATGCTACTCAACGAGTAGTTTGTTCAAATTCATTTATTCAGAGTATAGAATACATCACTAAATCTTAACATTTACAACTATTCGTAGCGCCTTCAGTCAAAAAAGTCGGCTTTGTTGTTTTCACGGGCTTCGATTTGTTTGTAGTCGGTTACAGTAAATTTGTCCCGATGATAGCAAGTAATAACAAGTCCAGCGCAATAGCAAAACGAGCCCATCAACAGTATGAAACCCAAGTAACCCACGTGGCGCAAAAATGCTGAAAAAATAAACGATTAAGAGGAATTTCAATTCACGTTCCAATTATGGATTTTCAAACTGAGTACTCCACTGACGAGAAGAAATTTATTTTATCCACTGTCCGGCGTGGAGGAAAATTATTTATATAATAATCCCGAGAGATGGCGCTACAAACTTGCCTTAACCAGAAAACTATATGGATCAGTGAGAATGTGCGAAAAGCAGCGGAAAGCCTCGTAACAATTTAAATCGTGGGACAAAATAAAACAAACAAAAAGAAAAAACTTGACAATTTTGTATTGACAACTATAATTTATGATATTTGATGGCTGGAAATCATATTTTTCAATTGGTACGGCATAATTTCTGCACCTTCTTGCATTATAAATCAATAGTTTTTCAATTTTTAGACAATTCAGCTGTACATTAGCAATCAACGCGGAACTATTTTTGAACGTATACGATACATCATTTGATGTTTAGTATTGCACAATTTCAAACCGTTAAACAGGAATTAAATTCGATTCGGAAACGGCGTCTTTAGTTGAATATTTCATTTACAGATGGCGAATGGCGGGTGTCCATTCCCGTTAGTGCTATACACGGTTTACGTTTACTATATAATAAAGCCGATTCCATCCCCTGCTGTACTGCTTCGGCAGTACATATACTAAAATTGGAACGATACAGAGAAGATTAGCATGGCCCCTGCGCAAGGATGACACGCAAAATCGTGAAGCGTTCCACATTTTTTGAATAACTATACGCCATGAATTGTATGGTGTTTTGAGATCGATGACGTTTCTAATTTTGATCCCAGCTTACCGCGACTCAAAATCAAGGATCTTGAAACAACTATCACTTTGACTTTCAGCATGTTCACTTTATCAACGTAGCAGGTGTAATTTCCCGCTTCTGCCTGCGTGACACCTGATTTAAAATTAAAGAAAGTAGAAATCGATCTGCCGACAGTATGGACGGGTACAATTATTTTTCTTCCCAGTTTACTTGAGCTAAATAATTACTGTACCTAGTAAATACAGCGTTCCGTAAGTGTCCACCAAGACTCTCGGTTCTGGATCTTTACTGCGCACAGATTGCCCTGTTCCTTTTTTCAAACCAATGTTATCCTTCTTCCAGACGACGTCGGTTTCCATGTTGGATCTGATTAACAGTCGTTGATACGAACAATATGTATCAAATATAATTAAACGTTATATTAAATTCATAAATTTTAATCTGCAATTTTTTTTTAATAATATGCGAAAAATTGTTAGTCATTTATTTATTTTCTCGTTACTCGGGGCAAGTAATCGTCAGGTGAGCATCCTCTGCCAAAACGTATCTCTTCTTGTACCTGAATTTATGCCGCTTATGTTTTTTGAATCGTGAACATTTCTTACATTTTTCTTGCTGTATAAATTCTGGCAAGTCTTTTGTCGCTGTACCAATTTCAGGATATTCATCGTACAATTCCTTGGAGCTGAAAAATGATTATGGTATGAATTTTTGCGTAAAAGTTTATCAAGTCACTGTCATAAAAATGGGTGAAGAAGATTTGAAAAATGAAGAAAGAAACTGCAATTTTTCCTGTTTTTACATCTGCGAATAAAACTGTAGTAAAGAAAGTTCGTTGTTGCGTTAATAATCAAAATGCACAAAACAATATACCAATCTGTACATGGCTCGTTGAATTCAATGAATCTGAACGATGCACGCTGCGTGTAACGAGATCGCACGAATTTCTTTTCCCACTGCAGTTCGTTATTCTTTTCTCAGTGGTTAACTTAAAACTGACTCGAAATTATTCTCACCGACACGGCCACATGGGCGTCTTCAAAAATAACGTGGGCACACCTTCGCCTCGCTTTCTATCATGTGGCATTTTCCCCGACGTATTATGGGTCGATTCGCTTGAAATTTCCAATGTTCGTTGATCTACCGTTACATCATTTATGGTCCGCTTGACTCTGCACATACCAATTCTCGTCCTATAGCCACGTTTACGAACGCATCGCTCGCAAGGACTCCAGGGACCCCATTCAGAGACGATTTCCAGCTTTATACCCATTTTTCGGATATCAATTAGACCCGGCATCCGGGAAACCTGAGAGTGAAAATTTACATCCTTTACTCGATCACATTACTTATTGATTAATTCGAAGGTGACTTGCATTTTCTTATATTTACTTTCACAATTGGAACTTAGTTAATTGATAAAATAAGTTAATTTTTCGAATGATGTCCCAAAGGTCTCAATTTAGTAACAGATCGATTAAAAATCTAATTTATTACATGAAATTATAACTTATACAGCAAAGCGTAGAGAAACTGGTGCTAAATTTATTTCGTGATAAGACACCCAGTCTGACAGATTTCCAGTTTGTCTATAGATTCCTGCCGTGTTCTTGAGTACAGCTGAAAAGATTTTTTTGCACTGATGTGGAATGCAAGAAGTCGACTGATTGTACTAATACGACATCCCCAGCAAAGTCTCCTATTTTTCATCAGATTAGATTTGTATTTCTCAAATTAGCACGACTAACGTTCTAATCTGTAGTTATATTTCGATTCTACTTCCTGGCCATTAGATCCGTGGCACTTGTACAGTCCTGCATCCTTAGCCTCGAAATCTTTGATAACCAATGATAATTCCGGAGTAACGTGAATTCTGTTGTAGCTCATATTATTCTCCATTCCCCAAGAGATTTCCGCTTCTGTAGTAGACTGGTAACGGTCTTGTAAGTACCAAATCTTCGGTACCTGATCATCCTTTTCGTTACTAAAATTGTTGTCAGAAAAGTATTGTTTCGTCTCAAATGTTATGTAATTATCAATATCGTAAAGCATTTGAACCTGTCGATAAAAGTGATCTTTAACTTGTTATATTTCCCGCTCACCAGTAATGGCATTCCAGCAAAATTGTCGTATCTACCTCAGCGTCAACCAGTAAATATAAGTCATTTTCTTCAGATCCGATTAGTCGATCTTTATCTCTACAGTGCTTAATAATCTCAGGTCTTATATCAACATTTTTTGCCACTTTAATGTACAAAAACATTCCCAACAAAAACCACGTGTTTCTCATCGTTGTGGCCTGTTTTTTGCTAAATAATTTGTAATGTGGAAGATAAACACGTCGGTATCCGTACTTTGAAGTTTATGTATTTGATAGCGTTTGATTCAAGTTTCGAAGCGCTGTGAAGCCACGAACCCAGCTTCGTGTTTGAAGTTTCAAATCGAATCGTCCCTCTCGGCATTTGGTGGCGGTGAACTGGCGGAACGGACGGAATCGGGCTATGAATTGTAGTGGGGGTGATTTGGCGGAAATACGTACCCAGCATGCATTGGCGTACGTCAACATGGCGGACACTATTGAAAGTGAGTGAAATTTTCATATTTTTTCCTAAAATTAAGTCGTTCAAGTCGAACAAAGTACAAATGCATAGTAATAATAGTAATCTAGGCTTATGTGATAATAATATAGGCCACAGTTGCACGGATTTCAGTTAAAATTGAGTTTGTAGTTAACGTTTGAAACAGGCACGGCGACGATGGGTTCAAAATTTCAAAAATGACCAATGCAGAATTCAAGCGGGATGACGAGCCCTCCGAGGAACAAATTTGGTTTCGCGGATTAGTTGACTGGACTCTAAAACGCCAAATCCTTGAATTCCACTAACGGTGTATAACAACATTCTTGACATTTCATTAAGTAAAATACTTACAGGTGCGGACACGCTATGTTTACACACGTTGCTCCCAGAGATTGGTTATGTTTAGCCCAGTTTAGCCCACTCGCATTTGTAGATACCTCAAAATTGTAGACAAACTAGCAAAGGTTAAATTTCAATTCTAACACGAGGAAACTCTCTAATAATTTTTAGCAATAATTCCGAACATTCAAGACGTCGAATCTTTCAAAAACTCACTTATCCAAGTGTGGCTTACTTCAAATAATGCTAATTATATTTAAAAACAATAATTTTTCAAATTATAGCTTTCGATAAAACTTTACTCGACATATCACTGGCCTCATATCGTAACTTATCTGCATGCGAATCCATATTTTGTATTTTTACTTGTACATTTCAAGGCTGTGTGTTAAGTACTTAAGGTATATAAATACTTATATAAGGTAAGTACAAGATTTATGTGTATCTGTCTGTCAACACTTTTGAAATAGTAATTGAATCACTTGATTTATATCATTCAAAAGTCATCGCAACCAAGCAGGTTGTATACAAAGTAGTAAATAAACAAACGTTAATCATAACGCTACGACGCGCAATCAGTGCAAGGACAAGTTTTGTTTTCCATTAGTTAATGTAAGATTACTGGTTGAATTTTGTGTTCCATAAAAATGGAAAAATTCTAGTATATTTAAACGCCAAATGATGTGAAACCATGTTTGCAAATCCCGAATGTTGGGATTAGGTTAAACGATTAGTTTGCATTAGGTTTGATAGATATTAACTGGTCAACCTTTTGGCTTACATATGTGTACGTATAATCTTTGACGGTTTAACTTACTTATCGGATATGTTACATTTCTCCTCTTAAATATTGATATGGTGCGATGAAGAATCATCTTTTATTGTCAAATTATATTTTTCAGATAGTTTGGTAAATATACTTAACCAAATCACATTTTCATTTCAGATGAATCAGCGGAAACCTTGCTGTCGATTAAAAACGGTGGCTACCCATTGGCCAATGAAATTAAAAAGGAAGCTTTCGACGATGACCTGATGGATCTCGAAGACCAGTCACATTGGAATAATTCTATGGATGATTCAAATATGGATCCTGAAGATTCTGAACCTATGCCTGAGTTGGGGCCTGCGGCTTTGGGGCTGCAAAGGGTTGGAACGCAGCCGCCACCAAAACCCAATCCCCCAACCCAACCAATTCAAGTATTGAATCGCCGAGGAATGCCTGCGAGGATCAGAAAAAAGAATAAATTGTTCTACGATGACATTCTCGTCAACCATCCACATCATAGGTAGATTAGAAGTTAATGTTTATGTGTTTTTAGTAAACAGACGAAGTACCGATAAAATTCTAAGGCCTGGTTTGATTTGTGCTTCCAATGTGTGTTTTAGAATTAAAAAGGATCCCAATTTGGAAATGAAACATTCTCCCAAAAGAATACCACGGCCATCCCCAGCTAAAAAACAGAATAGACATGTCAGTGAGTCGAAGAGAAGTACGGGTACGCCGTCGCAGCCATCGACGCCAGTTACTACACCTATAAAACAGGAAAAGGAGCCAGAAAAGCCGGCACAACCAGCATCTCCTGACCGAAAAATTGGACAGAAGATTGGTATGAGACTGAGAAACCTGCTGAAATTACCCAAAGCACATAAATGGGTCTGCTATGAATGGTTCTACAGTAACATTGACAAGTGAGTATGGTACCTGAAGTAATCTGTAATACTTTTTTGAAAGATTTCACCGAGGGTCTTTTCCTTATTCAAGGAAAAATAATAGTATTCTGTAGTTTTCATTACATCACTTTCCATAGGACATAATCTGAGCATTGACTGAAGATATACATATCTCTAGTCAACGATCTGAGTAATGCATCGATATTCAAATTCTGGTACAAATGTTAACCATACATTGATTAGCACACTCTATCAATTGAAATTTTTTTTCTCAATAACGGCGCAATTAGATAAGTACTATTTTTCTTCTTCCAGAACGCTCTTTGATGGTGACAACGACTTTATGATTTGTTTGAAGGAGTCTTTTCCGCAGCTAAAAACACGAAAGTTGACACGCGTAGAATGGTGTAAAATACGAAGAATGATGGGAAAGCCAAGACGGTGCTCCCAATCATTTTTTGAAGAGGAAAGACGAGAGTTAGAGAGGAAGAGACAAAAAATTCGTATGCTCCAGCAGAGAAAAACGGCCGATATAAGTAGCTTTAAGGACCTGCCTCCTGAAATTCCTTTACAACTTGTTATTGGAACGAAAGTTACAGCAAGATTACGAAAGCCACAAGATGGCCTTTTCACTGGTAGTATCGATGCAGTCGATACCAGCAACAACACCTACAGAATTACCTTTGAAAGAGCGGGTCTTGGAACTCACAGTGTGCCTGATTTTGAAGTTCTGGTAATTGAATAATTGAGCCATATTCACTGTTTAGTGCCTGTTGATCATCTTCATTTGACTTATTTGAATAACCTTTATTTGTTTTCAGTCAAACGAACCACCAGAAACCATTAGTGTTGCTTCGTTCGCGCAAAAGTTTAGACCTCGGATGGTGCAATATGTGCCATCACCTCCCTATGCAATGAAATTAATGTCACCCAGATTAAATAATGACCCTTTAATATCCAACGCCTCCGTATCACTCCCAAAAAAATCGCATATCGGTGGTACGATGAATGGCTATCCCTTAAAATTGTTAGAGTTTATGGTAAAAGTTGACAAAATATTAGCGGCAAAGAAAATCAAGATAAAGAAACTGAAGGAAATGAACAGTGAGGCGGAAAAGAGACGGTCTTTCGGTGAGCCTTTGCCAGCTGACTTTGAGAGAAAATATGCAGGGTAAGAATTTTGCTTAGTAATGTATTGAATAGAAACAACGAACGGGTTAAAAATAAAATTTCTTTGTGATTACAGGATAGTAGTTGAGCTTGAAAAGATGAATGTAGCGCTTCAAGATTTCTTGAACGATGTACAAGAGTTATGTCAAGAAATGGCTCCGGAACCAAGCGTTGCTGCTATGCTGGCTCCTTCTCATTTGCGGGAAAAGTGCCATCAAGAAGCGGCCGATATGGTTGCTAGAAATGATGTCATTAACGATAGGGCACCAGCAAAGATGAGCGAACTTGTCACAGACCTCACTGCTCTCATGCTTCAAGTAAAGGTAAATCTTGTTCCTAGTTTTACTCCACTTTTCACAACAAAATCTCTCAAATTCTCCCAATACGTAGAATTCCAGCAAAGAAATGCAAATTTCTTTCCAAAAGTCATAATATCCAATTCTTTTCACAGAGCTTGTCGGATTCTGATCGAAATGCCTATGAACTGAAAGTACTTCAAGGAACCATGGAGCAAATTAGATCGAAACTGAGTCCTCAAAATCAACAAGTGTTTCAAAACTGCGTTGAAATTCATATGCAGCATATTCAACTTGGTTTGGGAAAAATAGGGGCTTTAACGCCATTTATGTCTCAAAAAGTTTAGTATTAACTTTGTTGAATCATCATACTCTTAATGAATGGCAGGCAGTAATTTTCAGACGCGTGCAAGAGTATTCTGTAATCTAATGAGAATTTATTCGAGGAAAATAATAGTTGTACTACACTTGCACGCTTCTACTTACTGTAATGATTTGATGTGCGCCTGTCGTCACTGTTCAACTAAAAGTTGATTCACGCTATCCAGCATGGACCAGTACGACCTGGAACGAACATTTATCGGAATTTCCACGGCATTCCTACGGAACAAGCACCCACTAAGCAGCAGTTAATCACAGGAGGATCAATGGCCAAATCTCTAAGCGTCAGCGATTTGGCTGTTATGGAATTACTTCTTGACGAGAACATGTAGTGAAAGCTAAAATATGTCGACGAATATAGGTGCAATGAATATTTAATACAAAATCAAGAAACGACACACATTGGATACGTCTGATTTAAACAATTGATGAAGTACGAAGAAAATTTTTATTAATAGATAGTTTTGTTACAGCCCGTGTTGTATGATGTGAATCAATCTTTACTATCCAATTGTATAGACTCCTTCATCGTTCATCAGGCATACTCATAGTTCATACATTATATCTACATTTTGTTTTTTGTTTTATAAAAAGACAAGAAGTACGAGGAATTGCAGTTAGAAATGGTAATGAATTTTGAACCAACGTGGTGTAAGCATTGTCTACACCTTACACGGAATAATTCTTCTGATCTTTCTGCAATAATCAATATTTTCTTGACATTATCAGCAAAAATTTTTACTCAAGTCATTTACTTTGAATTAAATGTCTACATAATATATCTAGTATCTTATTGTGTACTTTATAGAGGTGTAAAGTGATGTGATAAATGCAATGGCAAACATTGTTGCTCGTTGCAAAATTTTGTATGCATCACTTCGGTAAAAATAGAAGAGATCTTTTTTTTTTTTTTCGTCCGTATTTCTGCACCACTGCTAACGTTCAATTACACAGTTAATACTTGCGTTGAAAATAATTATGTATTTACTTACAATTACAAATATATATCTTAGGATTAAAACATTTAGTAATAATATTAAATAGTAAAAGAAAAATATTATGAAAAAATTGTAACTAGAAGAATGTTGTGTTGAATACTTGAGACGATTGAAAATATTTAATTACTATTATACACGTTCATACCCTAATAATAAATGGAGAAATTAATATTTTACGGAAATTAAAAGGTATGAGGAAATGTAGAATATTACGAGTTGCATATATTATACAGGCGCTATAAATTGTATCTAAAATAATAGATGAAACATAATTTGAGATGGAGACGTTCTAAACAGATTTATATATCCCTGAATTGTTGCTTTTTGAGGGAAAGGATACTCAATGTAATTCAACTACATGTAGCGGTATAATTTCAGATGCTTTATTTATATACAGTTAATTATTTAACATGGGGATTATGTAACAGTGTACTTTTATTCGTATCAAAGTATCGTGGAAACTCACTATAATTCATTTTATTCCCGTAATATTTATTTCAACACAAGTAAAAAGTAAAATTTTACGGAATAAAGGCTAATAATAAATTCACAGCAACGCGCATCTAAGACTTTAATACAAAAAAGTTGACCTAAAGTATTTTGAATATCCGATGTATTACTGGTCAATGATGAGAGTTTATTCGTTTCAATTTTTGTTCAACTGACTGTCGCGTATCATCGTTGGTTACTCATTTGTCTGAAAGAGTTAATTATATTTTCGATTAGTACTAACAGATACAGACGTTGTAATGTTCGGTCACATGCTTCACTAGATCCATTTGCATTTACGTTAACACGTCATCACCCACGATACGACACTATCGTCGATAATAGAGCATAGAATCCATTTTACATAGATTCATTTTCTGTCTCTGATAACTTAAGTAAGTTACTATTTCTTATCGCCACTTAAAAAAATTTCTTATCTACAGTAACAATTTGGAGGAAGTGTCGGTAAAATTTTTTTTACAGTATTTATAATACCAAGACTAAACGATCTCATATATAAAAGTGGCTTTTATTCTTTCTAAAATCAAATGAGGTGAACAGGGAGTATTCCTGTAATGAGTTTAGCAGAAACCACTTATTTGTGTATAACTCATCAACATATAAACGCGTCCGAGTTCAATTTGTTCCGAATGCGTATTCGCGTGATTTATTTGAAGCTTGAATTCGTTTGTTGCAATATTCCAATTATTGATCACGATTGTGATCATTGTGTAAATGTAAAACTGACGAGACTGTATTCTAATTGCGTATTATTATCTATATCAATAGTACTAAGCTGTAAATGTCGTACATTAACATTTATATAGCATCTTTAGTTTCTGATAAGAAACATGTACACATTCACGATTGTTTTGCTTTCATTCAAGAATTGACATCTGCCATAATGACTTATGGATTGATATCCGTTGAACAATGGTCGGTGGGCATGATTAAAAAAATCATTTCTTGTGCTTATTAAGCTTTTCTAACAACGCATCGGCGTCCTCGCTTGTCTTAACTCTTAACAAAACTGGTGTCGGTGGTGGTTTGGAATCTGGTGTTGGAAGAAGAACCATCATAACGTTATTCTTTCCCATACGCTGCATTGGTATGCCCTCGGTTAATATTGTATTCAAGAGTAAATTTCCGCACGAAGTATCGGCACGCACTATTAGCTGTGTTTTGTCGTTGGGTGTAGGCTTCAGAAACAGGGTACCTACTCCTCGATCAGCAAAATTTCCATCTTTTTTGACAAATACCTTGCATCTGCGAAAAGCAATTTATATCCCATAAATTTCATCTGCCATTGAATATCGTGCTAGTGTAGTGAACAAATATTCACTAGAACATAGTACGTAACAAACATATTTAGGTAAATTTCATATAAAACAGATAAATAAGAATCGCATGTTCCTTTCAACTGTCTTACCGTTGTTCATAAATTGCATCGTCTTCCGTGATTGGTTTGAAGTCTGGTTTTGGTGGTTCGTCATCATCATCTTTTTCTTCGTCTTCTTTAGTCTCTTCTGCTTCTGTAGTTTTAGCCACATTGCCAAAAGAAAATGGTTTTCCACTGTAAGGAGATATATAGATACAATTATAAAAAGAAGGCTGATAATGTTTCAATATTTCGTGAATATATGGGTAGAAAAACATGAAAACGGAATATGAAACTCATCGTAACAACCAATAAAAAATTTATTCCCGGAAAGAGGACGTACCCTCCGAAACTGAATCCTGCCGAAGCTGTACTGGTTGCTGAACTTTGGCCAAAGCTGAATGTGGCTGTGGGACCAGATGGTGGACACGAAAGACTTGCTGTTGGTTTCTGATCAGTAATGTCAGATTCGGTTTCCTTTTTCTTATCTTCTACAGCTGTAAACGATGTACTTAAAAATGGATTCCGTTCAGTGGAAACACTGCCAAAAACGCTTTTGACTTCCGAGGTAGTTTCAGTATTCCCGAATAACGATTTTCCAACATTCACATTCTTGAAAATCGATGATTCGCTTTTCGACTCTGCATTTCCCACTGATGGATTACTAAAGACCGACTTCTTAGTCTGTGATTCAGTCTTTCCAGTTTCCAAATTCGACTTACTCTTAACGGGTGAACTTTCCAAGTTAGATTTTTCCCCAGTCTTTTCTGGGCTCAAAATTGTCGGGGTGGTTTCCTGTCCGTGTTTAGCTTCAATTTCTTTAAGATGCTTGTCATAATCTTTAAATATTGGGGTTAAAATACAAAACGGATTTGAATCTACGTGTGACTTGATCCATTGAGTGACGCTTTCGTTAAGTCCCTTCAATTTTGCATAATAATCTGTTGATTTTTTGAAAATCTTCCCATCTTCCTTTCCAGTTGGAAAATGCTTAGCATCCGAATTTTTCGACATTGATTCCTGTTTCAACGAAGAAGAATCTTTGCTTTCTGGCCCATTCGCTGCTGGGTTAACCGATCCATTGCTCGAACCTACTTTATTAGCTACCGTTTTTTCACTACTCTTCGTATTTGTTGCATTACTAGTATTTGCAAGGAAGCTAAAGGGTGAAGAACTGGCAGGTGCAGCAGTTTTGAAAGCAGTAAACGCGCCAAACGCTGCTTTTGGTGCATCCTGAAACAGTTTGAAATATTACGAGATACAATCAAATTCGGACAACAAAAAAGCAATGCGCTTTGGTGCTAGGGATCTTTGTATTTTTCAGCAATGTTTCCAAACTTACATCCCCTCCGCTGTTGACTATTCGCCGTCTGGCCGATTTGATGACTCTTCTCTGCAAATCTTCTTTCGATGCTTTGCTAAACGTTCCTGCCTCTTCCCGAGTTTCTTCATCGTTCCAATTATCGTGATTCAGCTCTGAGGTAGCAGTTCGTTTGCCAGCCATCACTGAGCCGTCTAAAATCAGAATGATTTTTTCAGTTTTAATTTCAGACAGGCTGTGGTAATCGATTTGCATTTAGTCAACAAATTATCAGAGCAATATTTTCAATTCCCGAGGATAGAAGGACTATCGTGTCGTAAGAATTTAGGTATTAATCCAGTTAGGCGCTTATCTCTTACGAAACATTTAGCAATTGCGATAAGCATTAGGATTTTGAAATTGTCGAAGAGCGAATATGCGATCTGAATATAACAGCGGGTTTACGGTGAAGTTGACATGGCAATGCAAGTACATAGTAACAGTCGATTAAATACTGTTTCGAGGTTATGAAAAGGATTCGGTCGAAATAGAATTGGATCAATTTCGGCCGTTACCCGCTTAAACAGTTTCAACATAACGCCATTCAATGTGATTTCCGTAACAAATAAAAACCAGCAGTCGATCGATATGAAATTGGAGTGCGAGTAAAAAAAAAGTACACATTTATAGGTTAACCGCCACTCGATCGGGAGTATATTCGAAAGTGGCAATTGTCAATTCATTGCAACGATACAGCGTCGAGAATCGCTAGCGTACCTGAGTTTTGATAAACGGTATGCAATCTGTCGATGAAAAGTCCACGTTAACCGCGTTAGTGTCTATTTGTACGATAATATCTCGCGAAACATGAGTGATAAATCGCAAGTAAATGTTCCGCGCTAAACTGGCGCGTTAGACTTTTTGCCTTTTGATGAAAAAAAAATGTCAACTCGGGGCCGGTTGGGCTGGCCGGCAATCGTAGTTGGTCGTGTAGTGTCTGTGAAGGGCCGAAGGGGGGATGAAAATTCGGGAGTTGTGGACCAGGCCGTTGTCACGACGAGGGCGCCACGATCATTCGGTAGGCATCAACCACACACCCCTGCGCGCTCTTATTATTGGGAAAACATCTGCCGCTGCGTCGGAAAATCTCTTTTAAATGGCCGAGATTTAATTGAAACTGAGTTGAAATATCGTGTAACACAACGGGGGTAGGTTGTCCGATAAACAAGCTAAATGTTTACACCGGTAGACCGGTCGGTATTTTCCCAAATTAACCGCAACTTAGATGGAAAATAGCTTTGGCAATACCGAAAGGGGGGTTAACGCAAGTTGCTCGGTGTGTCGTGTGTCTGTCGTCGTCGTTGTGCCCGCGTCGGTGAAAACCTACACACGGCCCCGTCAAATATCCGACTTGTGCGGATGGTCAATTGTTTGTGGTGGTGGGTGAATCGGGCAAGTGCCGTGGTGCGCGCCGTGCCGAGGAGCCGAGAGGAGAGAGATATTGCTTCGCTCTATTTTGTGAATAATTATATCTGTTGAGAGAAAATTCAACTCAACTGGTGTCGTCGTTGAAACGCGGTGCCGATAACGAAGCGAATTCGTCAACTTCGGAATAACTCGAGTCCAACTTCCAGGCCCGACTATGGAGATATCGAAAAGTTTGCAGGATGAGATACACTCCGTGCAAAACAAGCTCAAATACGCCATACAAAATCATCAGGCAAGTAATTTCCTCCTCGTTGTTTGTCCGTCGACGGACTTTTAATACCTGCATCGTACAACCTGACGCGCGTTTCTTGTGCAGTTACATGTACCGTACACGCATGTATCACCGTAGGCTTCCTGCATCATTTACACACTGTTACACTCTCGGAGCGCAGCGACGACGAGGGGAAAGGGGGCTTAGAGATGATGCTAAAACTTTCGACGAGTGCGATCAAGCCGTGCAGCGCGATTGACTTTTTCGATCCCAATTAATTTTCCGATCACATTCACGCGGTTGTTGGATTTAAGAGGAGAATTTACCCAAGGAAAAATCAGCGCGATAGAGATACAAGTTGTTCGATATCGACGTAACTTGTGCGCCTAATTTCGCGTGCAGTTTAACCGCTGCAATTATACCGCAACATCGCTATAAATTTTGTCGGATATATCGAGCCAAACCAACGATAAGTCTACGTCTCCACGCACAGTTTTTCAGGTGCGACGTATAAAATAGCGTGTATTTCTCGCTATCGTCGGTGTGTTTTTTTTTTATCGTCAGTTTGATACTTCAATTAACCAAGGTCGCCGCTGTGGCCGTATATTGTCGACGCGTCGTTACGTTTTGTATGATTTACGATACAGGCATAGTTATTTCCACGTCTTATTTCGACGATCTCTGTCACATCTCCGCGTCGTTACGTTTGCATTTCACGTGATAATTCGTCGATCTTCACCCGCAGCTGCAACATCGTTACCCACAAATCGCACACAACGTGTCCGCTTTCTTTCTTTCATCGTCAAATTGACAAATAATATAAGTTTCGGTATTAGTTATTGTTGCGCGAGTATCAAACTACTCGAGTAGTATTAAACTTACTCCGTTGCTCGTGTCGTGTTCTTCTTTACCAATTGAAAGCAGCGCGCAACATGTCGCGCGCGACTTTTTCACCCGCACAAGAGTTAAAAATCTTACCTAAGAAGTCACGCGAGGTAACCTCGCGTAACATAAAAACTTTCCGCCACTTTTTTACTTCCGCTTTTCGCTTCGCATTATTTCCCAAGTTTACACGTTACAACTTTAAACCGCTGTGAAACTTTTATTATCATCCCCCCCCATCGTTATAAATATACACACGCTGTTGCGTGTACTGCATGTAGTAGTTTTCAATCGACGGAAAATTCTCCCGCGTTATCTTCGTAAGAATTAACGTCTCACTTAGCATCGTTGAATATTCAAGCAACGTATCGTATGTACAACCAAATCTTATGCCTTGGTTTGTACGTATATGCGTACTGCGTGCAAGTATGTCTCTGCGACACGGTAAACGATATTTCCGTTTCGCAGCGCAACGATAAAAGAATAATACCAAGAAGAATAAGCAGATCTCCGGTTCTTTCTTTTTTTTTTTGTTTTGTCTCGCACACACGATACGTGGGATAAAATTTCCACAGTTACTACATTGCTTCGACTATAATAATCATCGATTATGAATCAATTCTGTTTCAATAGTTAAATTGTTGTACGAAATAGACCGATCAATTATTCTCACGACGCGTAAGCAATTTTTTTTTTCTTTCCCCTATCTTTTACTTTTAAAACACCACAACAAACAAACCATTTGCGCTTATACACGAGTTTTTGGTGCACACATTCGTCAAGACGATAACGCAGAGCTGCAATGGCGGCAGCGTCTCGTATTTATAAATACGTATGGATAGATTTTCCGAAAATATTAATATCCCCTAATTTTAAGTGCGAATGATCCTCTTCACGTGCGTGAGGCAAAAAATACGATAAAAAAACGACAGAAAAAATTAAGATTAAGAATTCGAATGAAATTATAAGGAGAATCGTGCACGCAGATATCAGGCGCAAGTCGTTATGTCACGTAGGCTTGTTAAACCCGCCTCTGCGTCTATAAGCAGCGGTAAATCCGTGTATGCAATTGTATGGTATGT
The DNA here is from genome assembly GCF_021155775.2 of Neodiprion pinetum. Classification (NCBI taxonomy): domain Eukaryota; kingdom Metazoa; phylum Arthropoda; class Insecta; order Hymenoptera; family Diprionidae; genus Neodiprion; species Neodiprion pinetum. Next base: position 9,339,155 of record NC_060237.1, on the reverse strand, counting down.
GTGAAATGTACGCCATTGTATGCGCGATGTGCAGCGGACACTGTTTACGTAACTCAAGTGTAAATTGATAGATTATACTTACATCGGTTTACCTTTTTTTTTCTAATTTTATAACGTTATACAGTGGCCAGAAATACTACATTGAATTAACTTTCTTTGGTTTGCTTATTTGTTGCTGGTCCAATTTAACGGAAGAAATACCCTCAAGTTGTATCTCTAACAATGCTTAATATTTATCGTCGTAACAACATTGGAGGTATCACAATATACGACTAATTGGGAAATAATTGTGATCAAGGAATGTTGAAGAAAATAATCAAATTCATGTGATTTTTACGGTTATAGTAAGGAATTCATTGAGCATTGAGATCCATGGAATACATTTCCAACACGATACAAGTATAATTTGGTAATTGAGAAAATTTGTGTACACAATATGGCTTGGTTAAAATTGTTTATAGTTGTATATTTTACTTTCATTCTAAATTGCGTCTTTTCATTATTTATTTTCGTCTATGCGTAATTGAACCCTAAATCGTTATTCTACCATTCTTAAGCTGCTGTATTTTTGATCCAGACTGTACGCGTGAAACATCCTTGAAATTAGTCATGTTTCCATAACTAGTAATATCTTATCAGGGTTTATTTGGTTTCCAGGATGAGTAATCCATAACTGTTCGTAATACAAAGGACATTTAATTTGTTGTTGGTATAGCGAAGTAAGTTGAAACGATTGTAAAATATATATATATATTTGAATATTAAATTATTTTTCTCTTTATTCTCGCAGGTGTACGTGGGGAAGCTCAACGACGACCCAAACGTAAGTTGGATAAAAAATATACGACGATCATTCAATTCGATAATTGCTAATTCCTCCAGGATTCAATTCTTACACCGATCCTCAATTATTCGGCCCTAACAATAAGGCGTAGTGGTTTAATTGGGGGTTGAATTGATCTGCAAAGTAATTCGCACGATTCAACGATTCAAGAGTATTTTGCGATTCCTGAATCGTTAGCAAATATCGTTTATTTTTAGTTGTATTGGATTAAATTTTAAGCAATGATTCGATTGAACATTTAATCTGAACAAAATGAACACTAAAAATTTGATCGGTTCAAAAAGCACGAATCGTTATTTCCAGTTCCTTTTACCGATTACTTTATTGCTTTGATATGATTAATTCACTTGCGTGTTAATCAATTTAGTGGGTTACTTATAACATATAAGAGTTGAATTTTGTAATCAACCAAATGGAACAACTTGTTCTTCTGAATATTAATTTATTTCTGTAAAGTTTCGGAATACAATGGTTTTGCCATTCCCTTTTTCCGTAAATCGCACCCAATACAGTTTACGAATGAGAAGTTGTAAAACCAAATCATCAAATTTTATTGAATCATAAAAACACAGTTGTTTAATATTGTTACCCGGTTCATATTGTACATTATAATAATACATGTCCGTTTTGAGGGTGAAAATCGCAAACCTTAGACCGACAGCTAGAAGGCTAGATTGACGTGTAATTTACATTCAACAGCCATAATCGTTGGCTTAGTGCCGTTAGTTTAATCCTAGTTTAGAAATAACCGTTGCTCTTCTGTCCTAATGATCCTAAATTATGTCCGTTTAAATCCCTCGACAAACAGTTTAACTGTATGACTTTTGTTGCCAGTCACCGAAATCCAACGACAACTGTGTGTAAAAATAACAATTTATAAGATATATGCCGTAATAAACTTTGTGGCAATAAAAATTTCAAGAATCTATTTTTATTGTACTCCTAATTATACGGCATTGAATGTTAAAATTTTTTTTCATCTATTATACATCCATATTGGCCTGACCTATCTGTATCAAATTGTCCAAATTTCATTGAATTCTGTTTATTTGCCGTTCAATTTAACAGTTTAAACAACGAAATTGGCCAAATCTATTCACCAGTACAAATATTTTTTAATACAAGTAATTATATACGATGAGTTTATTCAAAATTTTTTATACAATCATTTTATTATTCGGCGTGGGTATAGTAAACATTAATGTTTGGGCAATGAGAAAACTTGAAAAAAGTGTACATCTAGATAGCAAATCGTATAAAATCTCACCGTTAATTGAAGGAATTCGATGTGATCCCAACTAATTCATGGTAATTTTCTACTCCGTAATACACCAAAAACAGTATGAGGAATTATCGTGATTTTTTGCTATTGTCAAGGTTATTTTTATTTTTATTTTTTTTATCAATCATTAGTCAACATAAATATATGCGGAAATTAAAAATGTTTGAATAATTTACTGTTCGAATGATCATCTCACATTTAGGCCTGACAAAATTCTGAAGAGCTCCTGAGTTATATAATATGAAAAAATACGGGTATCATAATTTATGGAAATCGTAACTTTGCTCGTGCATTTTTCTCGCTTTCATCAAAGCGGAACGATTTTCGATTCAGACCATCTCCTGATCCTTCTTTCGCAACTTTCGGCTTCTCTTCGATTATCTTCGTCGAAATTCAACTCGTGCTGCCCGCAATTACTTGTTCTTGCTACAAATTACTAACCGTATAATTTATATCTAAATCGGAGTATTTTATCCTCGCGTTTATCATTCCGACATCGGATATGAAGCCGCACACATTCTCGTTAATTTCTTCATCGGAGCGCGAACGGTGTTGACATAATAATAACGACACGTAACATAATATTGTATAATATAATATGATTAAACAATAATCCCGAGCTTGCAGGCGTAATGCCAGCATTTCAACGGCCCTATATTTCGTTTGATTAAATTATAATAATACTCTTTTTATCGCGATAAGAAAATATTTATAAGTCGTTGTTGTTCCAGAACGACGAACTTCTTGGACAACTGCACGAGATTCAAGAGCACATCATTTCTCTTTCAAAATGCCAGGTATGTAGATATTTTTTTAACGCTCATACGCATTAAACGATTTCTAACAACATTTTTTTTGCCGTTTCCTCTTTTTTTTTTCCACTGTAATATAATGTTGCATTATACTCGTATATCTTTCGAAAATTGACGAACTAATTCGCTTGGAAATGAAGAAACATGACACATAATTATATCTGTAGGTGAAGATATTGCAACGTAAAAGAAAAAAAAAACCAACAACAAATGTGTCAAACTTTGAACCACTTCAACTTTGACCTAATGCATTACAGGATGCCATATACGTTTTGTATAATATGTTACATATTTTCCCCATTTGTCAAAGTTAACGCGTGCTAGGAACTCGTTAATTTATGCCTCCAACTCCGGCTCAACAATGCGGAACTTGAATACACGTGGAGCATTTCACTCTGTACATAACTCAAGAAACGTCTTAACCCTGACCACCTTGAACATATATCTGAATAACCAACTTTGCATCACATACATGTAGGTAATTTTTTAATTTTTCTCCAGATCCGTAATTTTTTTCAACGTATTTTTTTTTATCGATCTTAAACGGTATATTAAATTTGTTTGAAAAGATTCAAAACTGGTATTACCAAAAATTCTGCGTTGTTTAACAATCGTATGCGATAGTTGAACAATTTTCGCAAATGACGGAGTAGATTTTTTTTCTTACCATTCATTTAATGCGTTTCGAAGAAGTTTTTTTTTTTTTTTTTCTTCTTACAATACAAGCGAATGGCACGAATTGGCTTATTGTTAGTTTATTATTAGATATGACTTTTCTTTTTTGGTGAAAGTTGAATTATTTTCACTGAAATTTAATCATGTTTTTTTTATCTTATTTCTTTTATTACCGATTCCTTTCGACAACACAATTCGTTGACAATGCATTAGTATGAGATATGTGCATTTCGACAAGAAATAACTATGAAAATATAGAATACACCCTAGCAATGATACTGTACTTGTCCTTACTCACCTATCTGTAACAGGCGAAGACGGTCAGAGTTTCGATACGCCTAAACGTGTTGTATTAACATTAATATATCGCGTAGATCGGTGTTTGTTACTGGTTATTTGCTTTTCCTTACCATACATGTTCGAAACGCTGCCTGATGCGAGGCGTAATGTAATTAGTCGAACGAGAATAAATATCAGAAAGAGTGTAGGTTGTCTGAAATACTCGTAAAGAATTATGTGTTTGAAGGTCTGTATTACGTGATACAACCACATATGTTATACCTACAGTGAATCTGGTTTGAAGTCGAGCTGGTTTTTAGTGCTAGCGATAAACCGCCGGCTTTAAATTGTATAAGTGTCGATAAAAATAGGCTTAGAGGTAGTCAGGTATACATGTCGTGTATTAGAATCGAGTCGAAAGCAGCTCGTGTTCGACAAACTTCGTGCGAATGCGGCATTAATTTTGAATGTCAAAGTATCGGCTATACTCGATGTATAATTGTTTACTCCGATTTTCCTATCCAACTAACAATAGTTTAATTTTAGATCGGTCAATAAACCCCAGCATATAATCATAAATACGCTAGTAGAATGGGACTTTTATATACTTGTAGTAATTGCACTGGTTGGTTTTCGGTTGGTTTTATCACATACGCGCAATTCACGTTACGCATGCATAATTTTTTCTTCTTCTTTTTTTTTTCTTTTTTTTCTTCGGTACGTACAAAATTCTCTGCACTCTGTCGTTGAATGATTTATTTGAATTTAATAACTTTTGACATAATTATACAATTGCGAAAGATCGTTTGTTGATTGAAAATATGTCAAGTTTCTGTCGCATTATTGAAGATAATGAGAAAAAATGTAACCCGCGCAGTAACTTGGAAGAATTTTGGAAGAGCGGAGAGTAATTTGTCAATATTTCAATGCCTTGTCAGTGTCAAGTCTGTTTTATTATTTATGAAAAGAATGCAAGCAAGCGCGCCATTATAATTTTTTAATGTCGCGTAACATTTGTGCAGAATCTCTCCACACGATTTCTCATTCTTCTCATTTTCTGAAGCGTATGGAAAAAATTTTGTCACTCTATCTTATCTCGCTCTTTCCTTCTCTGCAAGTCAATTTGCGAAGTTTCACCCTTGTTTGGTACAAATTTGCGGATGTCATCTACACAGAACGTTTAATATACCGCGTGAGATATGAGAGAACGCAAGATGTACGCCATAGAAGTTCTTCCTGCTGCTGCAGCAGCTAAAAATCAATTATCTTCAACTCGTGGAAGCCGCTCGGTAATAGCCATGAAATGCTTGTAATAAGAGTCACGAATTTCGTTGTAGATTTTATCCTCTCATTAATATTATACATAATAATATGTATAAATTATATAGTTTTTATCAAAACATGTCTGTTAACTAACAAATTAATTAATTAATTAATTAATTAACGAGTATACGGAAGTTTTCATCATATAATTTATAGATAATTTCGTTTCCAAATTTTGTATCAATTGAAATATTGATATTTCATCGATTTTTTTTAAAAGCCTGCATCGTGTGTAACTCAATTTTTGAGAAACAACCTTTCAGCGGTTTATGAGTCGAGTGAAAAAGTTTGCGAATTGCGGTGCGAAGTGTTACATGCAGTGGGTATAATAGCGGCGAGGAGATTCAGAGAATTCTTAATTAAAACGAGAGAGATTCAAGGGATGAACATTGAACAGCAAGAGGCTCGAGATTTCGCCAAGTTGCCAGCGGCGCAAGCGCCGATGTATTGCTAAACTTTTGACCAGGTGTTCCGGAGAAGTTGGGAGATCCTACGGAAAGTTGAAATTTCGAACGGTTCAGGAAGTAAACATTATACACCTCGTAATAACTGGATCGGAAACTTTTACTTGATAAACAATTTTCAACCCGAAAGCACAGAAATCTTGCAATATGACATTCGGCTGAAACTAATTTTGACGAACTCAATTTCATGATCGATTTTCGGATAAAAATAATACTGTATGATATTTTCTCAAATATTTTTCACCCACAAGACTCAACCGTAATACTTTTTATTTTCGCAATATTTAACTTGTCAAATTTCGTGAGTGTCGAATTCGCCCTTCCTTTTTTTTTTTTTTTTTTTTTTTTTTTCTATCATCAAAATATTTTTTTTCGAACTTGACGGAGAAAATGATAAGAATAAAATTGTCAATTTTCAGTATACACGCACTTTTTTTTCCCCCCATTGACAATTCTTTTCAATTAAAATTTTTTGATGCGACGAAAAAAAGTTTGCTCCTCATGCGGCAAAGACGATTTGCAAAGTGCTGGAAAACTGCAGTAATAATTCAACGAATTGGGAACTTCCTAAAATCAATGGCAAAGAGAGAGAGAGAGAGAGAGAGAGAGAGAGAGAGAGAGAGAGAGAAAAGTTTACTTGCACCGGAATGTCGTTTACACTCCCATTTCGCAAATGACATCCGAGAAGAATAGAAGAGAGAGAGAGAGAGAGAGAGAGAGAGAGAGAGAGAGAGAGAGAGAGAGAGCGGGAGAAATGGAAAGATAATTTTCGGTTCCAACGGAATCGACCAGCGTTATGGCCGATTTAGTTTAATCGTCCAATAGCGGAAAGGCACGACGTCAAGTAAGAGACGGTTGTTATTGATTTTCAAGCTGTGCAGAGTTGAAACACCCCAATCCATGCGGCGGCAAGCGCGTATAACAGAAGCAACGAGAGAACGAGTGTCTTCCGTTTGGGATTAGAAGGGCGCTCAGAAGGATTACGCTATTACCATGCAGACAATGCTCACCCTGATCTCGATAAATTATCTAACACCGGGTTGCCGTTCCATTACGCGATCGCACACCATTACTTATAACTTGGAATTCATCTGACGGTATTTCACTCCGGGTTTTCAAATATGAATTTTCTCTTTTATTACATCGTATTTGTACAGAAAGTGTAGTTTTATCTCGATTTTTTTTCACCTCGCGAACTATTTGTTTGCTTTCGTTGTATGCAAATTTCTATTCCTTTTCTTTTATTTTTTTTTTTCTACGACGCCGAGAACAATTTTTACAGTTTGACAAATCGTTGGAAATCATTCGGTAAAGTTACAAGTTATATTTATACTGTACGCAATTATACTATGCGATCTCGCAAAGTGTTTAGATTCATGTTTCAACTTTTTTTTTTGAAATTTTTTTCTTTTTTTTTTTTTGTAGAGAAGAAGCGAAAACTGACCAGAAACTGCACGTATGTAAGATTGTAGAAGTTTGGATAATTAAATACAGAAATAAAATACATAAGTGTAACGATCGTGATATATTTTAGTATTAATTTTTGTGTAATACCATGTAAAAGGTTCTTGTTATTTTTGTTAATTATGAAGCTTTGGAGGTAGCTTTTCACTCGGCTATATACTCACCGTTGGCCGACCACATTTTATATTGAAATACGAAGGGAAAAATGAGCTTTTGAATAGCCCGAGGCTTTTCGCGAGGCGAAGGGAGGTATAAAAGCTCTCGCTTTCACGGAAGTTTGATTTTTATCAACAGATATGCTTAATCAGTATTGCGAATTGATTATAAACATGCAAATTAAGGATCTTTTGCGTCGGACTGCGTCGACGAAATTTCTGCTGCTTGATTCAGCAGTTTAGCAAAAGTATTTTAAACATATCACGATCAAATTGTCACTATTACTATGTTTATGGAAAATTTTTGCTTCGAACAATTTTGCGAGCACAGGGTGAATTTATTGCACGAGATTTATTGCACGTAGCGAAAAGTTTAAACTTCATACAACTACTGCAGAGTTGTACGCTAAATCATAAAAGTCACATGTTTGTGTGTGTAGCGATATTATTTGATACTCGGTTTACGGAACATGATTTGAAAACTTGTATTAATTAGAGAGAACGCGTATCGTGTATTTAAATAATGTCTAATGTTAAATCAGCTGCAAAGGTTATTGGTAGTCAGGTAAAACAATATTTCTGTGACAGTATTGCAGTTACAAAATTTTGCGATTGCTTAGTAAAATCTGATACAAAAACTGAAGTCATTTTTTTTTTTTTTTATCTTGTTTTACTTTTTTTTGGTTTATTTTTTGAAATAAAATCACGCGACGAGATGAATTTTGAATAATCAAATCTCAGTATATTTTCTTCTTAATATGTTTTTCACATATTTTTTAATGCGATAAATTACCGCAAGATTTTGGGCACAAGAATTCTCCAGCGAATAGATATCGTATTGAGTTTTCTCTGAAAGCATTATACGATATTTTCTTTTCCCAGGAATTTTATTGTGGTCCTTAGAAATATTTATTGGTACGAAATTATTTGTTTTTACAGTTATTACCGATGAATATTTCGATAGAAAATTAGCACGTCATTCATTATTGTACTCATAGATAATGAATTGAGTAGGAAATAAGAAATTGCTCATGCATAGGGATATTTTATTCCAATAGTCGAATATGAACTTGTACCGGCCTTACAAATTCAAGAAAATCTTTCGTATACATGTCTTGTCTACGAAAATGTCCGCAGAACGTTTTCTTTCGTGTTCATTTCAAATTGACTGACGTATAACGTGAATTAATTATAAAAATACCCCCTAAATGCAATTTTACACGTATACAAGAAAGATGATAGCGGGCAAAATGAAGTAATAATATTTTTGTTTCCGGAGAAAAATGAACCAGCTGCTTTTTTTTCTAGAGTTTAAAAATTATTTTGTTTCATACAAATTTAACGTTCGTTTGCGTTTACTTTCCGAAAAAAATTCAGTGGCTGATTATTTTTCCCTGTAAATTTTTGCCCATTAACTGTAAAGTCAAGACTATTTTATAATATTTTCCAAGCTTCGATATACGTGTTACACATATATGCATGCGCATAATATAACGTGTATTTACGTAAACTTTGCACACCACGCGGTGAGGAAAAGTATCGTTTTCGTCCCTGAACTCTTCGTAGGAAGTAAAACTTTGGCTCAGTGGCGCAAAACTTTCCCCAAACTTTCTCGAAGCTTTGAATTAGTTTGATGAGCGCGCCTGCGCGAAAATTACGCGCCCTCGGAAATTCCTCTACTTAACTTATTTATCACGGGGATATTGTACGATTTCGATAAGCCTCGGGAGTGAACTGAACCCACGATATTGACAAATGAAAACTGCTCGGTGACGGGATTTCGAAAACGTTGAGCTCTTCTCCTCTTGAACACGAGTAGAAAAGTTTCATAGAAAATATTTTGACTTATGCCCATATTATTCTATGTTAGAAATTTCAACCGATCATTTGAAAACTGTATTTTTTTTTTTATTATCGAAGAATCCGCGTTATTTTGATTAGAAATGGTGATTAACTCAGCTCTTTTTATTTATATTTATAATCAGTATAATTTTTGATCGATGAATTGAAGTAACTTTCAGAAGCAGCGGTAACTGAAAATTATCAGCGTTGCCCAACATTGCAATGTATGCGCAATAATTAGACGCGTTTCGATAATATGTAACCCGATTCGCGTGTCATTCATACCTTGCGATATATTTTTACGATCTTTACACCTCACAAAACAGACGCCTTGAAAGCATCAATGAAATCTCCGTAAAATAACGTCAATCCCGGAATTTCTTTCAACTCTCCTGGAATCAATTGTATTTCATTATAAATATAATAAGACGAAAATCAGCTTAATCCTTAATTGGTGTCGGAGCTTTGAGCCAATTTACTTACATAATTGTCAAAAGTTTGTCATCTCGACAACTTTACAGGCTCGACTCGTTGCGCTCAATTTCATTCGTCCGAATTGAAATTTATACTGAGAAAAATTTCATTTGTTACAGTAACTAGAAAAATTCAGTAAAACAGGTATCGTTAAAAAAACTGTTCGAATATTGTTGGGATTACGGAAAACGAGGTACGCGTAACGATTTTGCGCTATCATCGATCCTTTTTTGGTAATTGCAACGCAAAATCAGTTTGTTCGGTTTACTATACTTTTTTAGTTAAACAAGGCTTTAACATCAATTTATTTTTGCACAAGCATTAAATTTTCGCAACAATTACAAGAAAATATAGCAACAGTGATCGTAATGAGAAAGAATAGCAACGGATACTCGACTTTCCGGTAACAGCTAGAAAACTAATATTCATTTTCTACCTAGAACTGTATTTTTCGATTGTGGTAAAAAATGAAAATAGTCAAGGACTGAGCGGTAACCGGAACTAAAAATTCCTCTCAGTGTATCCAAATAAACGTGAATCTTTGAAAGTAGAATAAGAAAAATAATTATCAATTCGGTAAACTGTATTTCAAACTTAATCGAAGTGCCGGATTCCATAAGCAGTTTGTGCATTTATGATTTCAACCGCATAACTCGCGACACATATCAGCACATTTCGAATTGCATCCTGTTGCTACGTTTCACGCAGCTTTCCACGGCGACGAGCCGAGAGTCTCGGCAAATTTCATCTTTGTCTGGTAACTGCAGACCAACGGTGAGGGAATCGAGAGGGGAGTGCAGAGGAAAGAAGGAGAGAGAGAGAGAGAGGGGGGGGAGGGGGGGGGGGGAGGACACCCTCGAAATCGATAAAACATATCTCCGGGAAATATTTACATGTGTTGAAAAGTACATAACATTATACGTACATACGCTCTTCTTCTTCGTTTCTTAATTCGGCCGATTATCGCGTGGGATTTCATCGGGGCTTCTGCAACCCTGTAAATTGATACAGATCGAGGGTATATTGTTCTTGCGAAAATCCCACTACGGGGATTCGTATTGGCTTGTTTTATCATTTCGTGCCGGAAGTTTGCCTTTGTATCGAACCGGATAATTTTTGAGAGAGGAAGTCTTATCGTTAGTTGGTCAGAAATGAAGGAATAAAATTGTTGAATATTAATTGGCTTTGACGTAAAAGATTATCGTTTGATTGTCGTCCACGGTAATTAATAATACTTTTTGTTTCTATTTTTTTTTCAACGCGCAAAAGGAACACTTTCAAAATCGTTTGACAATTTATTCAAATTCTTATACTATAATATAATTGTAACTAATATTCTCTCAATTACTTGCAATTAATTGTCTCACAGAAAGTGATTCAAATTGTGTTTAAAAATTGCGTTTTGAATTACATATTTATACTATGTATAGTATAAGTTTGTTTCGTGTAACTTTTTTTTGCAAGGAGCTTCCACCGCTGCGCGTATATCGTATCGCGAGGGTAAATAACCGTTGTTAGATAATTACGGAAGATATTGTAAGCTCTTGACTAATAGCCGAAAACGTATAATTTAGTAAACGTATAGTGCAGGAGGAGGAGAGATCGAACGATTGTATTGCGGAAAGTTTTTGACCCCACAAATAGGCGAGTAATGTAATATATAATTCGTCTTGCAAGCGAATAACTGAACTTGAACGCTTTCGTGACAAGCATTATGGGTAAAATGATTTGCGATATCAGAGATGATGCTGAAAGTATTTAAATACGAAATTGAAAGGAACTGAGTATATATATATTATATATATATATGTATATGTATAATAAAGTTGCATAATGTACACTGCAATAAGATTAGTCCGATTACGCGATAATCTGCATAGGATCGTCGAGGTTTATTAGATTATTGTAAAAAGAAGTCAAGTAAATGTAAAAGAGATTGTATAATTAACAACTGAAAAAAATAAATCAGGGCGACGATTTTGTTGATCTGCAATGATTTGGAAATTTGAAATTTGTTTAATCCTACGCGTGAAGACATATGATTGATTGTATAAGAGAAGAAGCTACGTCGGATATAAGTTGAAAATTATCGATGAAAACTGGGAAAAATTGGATAATATTAATGCTTGGATACATTTTTGTTTGTTGCGCAGAAACAGGTCGTTCAGCGTTTGCGCAAGGAGGTGAAGCTTTACGAAGCGGCAAATTCAAATGGCGGCAAAGTTTCTATAGGCTCGTTACTAGGATTGAACAACAACGACAGTATAACGAATAATAATGTAACGAAAAGCCGCGAAACCGAGCAAACCGTCAATGGGAATAATTTCAACGTATTGAGTCGCAGATTGTCGAAAGACGATTACGAGGATGAAATTCAAAACGTTGATCCACCATCGCCCAATCATCATTTTCGAAATAATTGTCCCAGGTAAGCTGCGACAACGGTATTAATACTTTCAACAATTTTATACTCACCCTAAAAAATGATAAACTTTTACCTGCTGAAAATTTTCTCGATCCTCTTGCCAAAATTGATATTTGTCCCTTCAAATTTTGGATAGAGTTTCACAGAGAAATATTATCACCGGTTACCGAGCATTCTATTTATCACGACTCGTAACAGGACACAGTTATTACTTTTAATCCGAAAATAACGTGCCAAGAATATTTAGAATTGACTAAATCTCTTAAATTTAAGTGCATCTGTCTGCCTTATTTATTCTCAATATGATTGTAATTAGTAACGTTTGATTTTGACAGGGAAAGAACAAGATTCAACCGAATAGATTCAAACGACAAGGACATTGTAGAAATTGAAACGGATGAAAATTCGACTGAGAAACCAATTCCTGATGATATGTACCGAGATCTTCGGTGCGAGCAACAAAATTTTCTTGGATGTCTCGGATTGATCACGGCTGACAAGCACAAGGAATTACAAAACAAAAGAGCAGAAAGAAAACGCAGGAGTACCGCCAATCCACAGTTCGTTTATTCTAATTGGGAAATTCCTACTGTAAGTTTATGCGTATTTAATCGAAGTCCGTTTGTAAACTTGTTCGTTCACAAAAACTTGAATCGCATGCCTTATTATACTTGCATCCAAAGTAACGAATACACAGAATTTGTTGGAGCATCGAAGTGTGAGGATAAATTCTAAGCATTATGAAAAAATTGATATGAATTTAATTTCAGAAAAGAAAAAGACACTCATATCTGCAATCGAATGGGACAGCACCGCAAACGCGACAAACGACAGCTCGATTAAACGGTCCATCTCCACCTCCTTCTAAGGTGGGAGGTTTAAAGTCATCTTCGCCGCCCTGTGCAGCCTCCGCAAAGTCGTTGATTCCAACGCAAAAGTCATCGACAAGACCAAATATACTTAGAAATAATCAAGAAAGTAAAGTATTTGCAGGCAAAACGAAATCCGAGAATAATTTGAGCCACAGACAGCAGTCTAACGCTAAGTCGGTTACATCGATGGGAGGCAAAGCTGTCCACATACCTGGTCTACCCTCGAGTTTAACCATTGAAAGGATCGAAAATATATGCCGCGCAGTTTGTGTTCTCTGCAGAAAATCTGGTATGTATTTATTTGACACAATTCATTGATGCTCACGCACCCGTTATATTTGTATATTCGTTATATTGATCAAAGTAACTTTACTTTTATGCAGATTCTACTTTAGAGGTTTGTGAAGTTTGTGGTACATATTTTCACGCAACTTGCCACGTGGCTTCAAGCCCTACTTTCAAAACCTGTCCAAAATGTACCACTAAAACTGAGGAATCAGATTGCGATCAAAACAGTAGCGATACCTTAGCAATCGAGACCAAAAGAGAAATTGAAATAGGTGAGTAATTACTGCATTTTAAATCCATATTATTATAGTTGTAAGTGATGACGGTGTGAAAAAAACTCCCACAGTATTTTGTACTTTTACATAAATTGTATGTGTCGTAAATCGATACAAGCTGTATTTACCATTAATAGATCACATTAATAATGTTTGCAGACAAGCTAATAGTATTCGGGTAGATTTAATTCCAGGAATTCATCCTTATTCAATGTAATAATTCTTCATGACAATCTACTCGTCATATTGACACGATTAAAAATGTTTCAGACAGCTCAGATTTATATACATGAATTTCACTCGCTGAATTTTGCAACTTGTCAATATTTACTTATTGTTAGTACCTTGTACTTATATTTTAACTGATCACTGACAGAGGAAACTAAAGTGCTAAGGTCTTTGTGAAGAGACAGTCGGTCAATCAATACTTGTAAAGACATTATTTCAAGTTGTCGGTATTTGAAATGTACATTAAGATCCATCTAATCTACGTTGTAGACAGATAGTGCTAATAAAACTAACGATGTGAAGAATGTTAGTACATGCGATATATTCATGAAGTTTTCTGTGGATTCTTATCAGAATTGCTGATATATATTCATCACCTAATGTGTCAATTGATTGTTTACTTCAATTTCTGTATCCTTAACAAACATGCGTTATGATGTTCGACCGACGCTAAGTGCTCTAAGCTTTTTCACTAACTGTCTAAAGCATTTTTTTTATACGATATTATCTGATTGTATGCCTTCGATGTAAAAAAAAAAAAACACATTTCCATCAAAAATGGAAAATACAAAAACAAAAGGTGTAAAAATGTCTTACAGAAGAAAAAGAGAGAGACAGATATGAACTGCGCGAGAGAAACTCGGATTTGAGGTTGCAGGTTTACGAATTGGAAAAACGCTCGCAACTCCTTGGTCAATCTCTTCAGGTTTGTCACGGCCTGTACAGAAAAAGAATCATAAAATAAATTTTTTGTTAATTTGGAATGTGTTATTCTACCTTTACGTCTATAATAGTATTTTTGCCTATTCGTTTAGTTTTTGGCTGTCGTTATTTTACTGGTAATTGAAAATCGAAGTATTTTTAGAAATTCAGACTTATTTTTCTTATTTCATTTAAATACGTATACCAAAATGTAAAGTTTGAAAATTGATATTGCGTTTATCATTGCTAATCGCTGCTGGATTTTTTATTGTATTCTCACAACCTTATTATCTGACTATGAATTATGTAAAAAAGACGTCAACTTCCTATGTTACATAATGTGTGATTTACGTATCTGATGGTTATGTGACTTTTACTCCACAAAAAGTGATATTTTCAACGCAGTTATAATTAATTGTTGTGATAATTTTATTTTTTTATGCAGTTTTTCTTTTCAGCGTATGCCCATTTCACACCTGTATTTAATTTTAATACTATCCACCATTTATATAATGTGTATAAATTTCTTACGAATTCGATCATTTTCTCATTTACAATTGTAGCTTATTAACTATCGTTTTATCATCATTCTACAGTATTTATGTAAATTTTTGATTGCTGACACCAAGATTTTTGGAGCATGCTCGATTCGTCTCACATGTATACTTGTACACAGTGCACAGCGAGAAAGGATTTGTTTAGTTGGTATTTTTTATTTGATTTAAGTAAATGAGAGATGGAATTATTTACTTAAATGGAACAATCCTTTCTACGTGTAAATTCATTTGCCTTGATTGTAGCATTTTAACTGTTGGAAAATTCAACCAGTGTCTTGGGCTTTGAATTTATTTGCTGTGTTATTTCAGCAACAACATCGAACACGCCAAGAGATGTTGGGAAAACAAGAGAAGACTCAGAGGTCCATAAAACGTCTGGTGGATTTCATAAAGCTGATGCAGCAGCAGAACGACCCATCCCAGCAGCCCTCGGCGTCAACCAGCTTCCATCCTCAACCTTCCTTATCCCTATCGTCCCGAACTCCATCCCCTCCTCCACCGTCTCCACCACGGTCTCCTCTTCCTCCTCGTCTTCCACATTCGACGTCCATCAGTCTGAGACCACTGTCTCATCTGCAACACCTGTCAACAGTGGAGAATCAAACATCAGCACGCCTTACTCCTCAATTCTCGTCAACCAACTCTCACGACCACCAAGCATTGAGTCGGACACCAAGGTCACCTACGCCTACCAGTTTCCAATCACAGTTGGTCAACAAGAAAAATCACAGTCTTACCTCATCGTCAAAAAAATCTCCGAATCATCAAAAACCACAGCAAGAAGTAAACAATTATCATCATCATCAATCTCGTCAACAGTCCCCGGAAATAAACCTGACAGGCGAAGTTCTATCTCCGCCACTGTCGACGCTCAACAATCTCCAAATGCCAGTTCCAACGACGATGCTCAATCAGACGTCAAGTCTCTTGCTTTCAGAGAATTATTGGGAAGATTCAAAAATCACAACGGACAAGAGCCTGCTAAGCCATGCGAAGATACACCGCCAAAACCTGTTAAATCAGAATCAACAAACAGTTTTAACGGTGAGAAGTGCCTCATCAAACAGCACTCTAAGCTCAACATCAACCAGCTCCGAACACCAAGACAATCGAACAGTTTTATACCCCTCCACAGTATTATTGGCGGCCCAAAAACTATCGACAAACCTGATGTCGCGAAGGAATCATCAGAAACACGAAAAGTCGGACAGTCCAGCTGCGAACCCGTCGCCCATTGTTCAAAAGCCAAATCAAAAACAAATTTACTCTACTCATTGTTCTCAAGCAATAACGAGTCCCATTCCTTCACCGGTAGTTTTGTCCAGTCGCAAGATCCAGCCGCAGAACAAATCCAATCAGAATTCAAACTCCAATCACCTGAAAATTGCGAATCGAAATGCGACAAACTCAAACCTGGAGTTCATTCTTCCTCCGTCTCAAATTTCTCAGAATACGTGAAATTGGAAGAAGCGCATTTATCAGCGCCATTTAGACCAAACCTAGAACGAAAAAGCCCAGAAGAGTTGAGTGCGATTTCAGAAAAAAAAGAAGATTCAGTCTTATTTTTGGATGTAAACGAGGGCGATGGCGTTCCGTTGCTTGCGACAAATGACTCACTCGAAAGTGAAACTCGAGATAATGATGCAGATTCAAAGATTGTCAAAGAGATGGCTGATATAAATCCAGATTTCACAAGCTTCGAGGAATATCATAACGAGAATTTGAAAACTACTCTGAATTTCATAGCCATTGAGAAGAAGCACAGTAACACTTACATCAAGTTTCACAATTTTGATGAGTGCAGTGATTCGGGGGAAGATGAACGTTCAGACAAGACCCGCCGGCAGGAGACCATTAGGCAAGATCTGAAGATACTGAAAAATGAGCTATCACAAAAAAAAAACTATCTTGCCCTTCGAAAAAAGTTCCTGCCTCCTAAGATTAAGCCTGAATTCGAGAGACAAGACTTACCAATGAACGATCACGAACTCATAATAAAAGATGCCGAGGATAATGACAGAATAATCTTGCTTGGAAAAAGTAGTATTACCACATTGTCAGAAGAAGAAAGCAAGGCAAAATTGGGTATAAATGTAGTATCCACAGAAAACATGCAGGTCCTTGAACAGTTTGAGTCTGCTATGCTAGAGGTCGACAAAGATGAAACTACCCATTGTTGAAACTAGTTTTAAGCGTACCAGCAAATTAGGATATTTAATATAAATGTGAGATTTGAAAATGTCTTTCGTTAGCTCAATAGATCATACGTTATTAATTCTGTTTTATTATCTCACCTACTTTTCTCATCTCGATGCGATAAAGTCTGGATTCAATGGATTACAGTAATTGATATAAGTCGATGTAAGTTTATTCATTGCAGTTTGAGGAGCGAATAAGGGCGTCTACGAATTTTAGGAGTAATCCAGACAATATTCAAACCCTAAAATCATCTAAAATCCATTTACGCGATTTTTCAGATTATGCCAAAAATCAATATTAAGGCTGATAGTTGTATCATTGTAAACGATATTCTAAAGTCGTTGTTTGGCGAAGTTTGTTCTTTTGATTGCACGCAAGGGTTTTATAGTTAATAAATATTCATTAAGGAATACTCGATTTGAATTTTTCTTTAATCAAGATTTGTTTCTAAGGAGAATATTATTATTATTATGTTATGTGGGACCAGGAAAGAAACAAAAGGGATAGAAATAACAGAAATATTTAGCTTAGAATACAAGCTTTCAAACAATACTATATATGTATAGTGGATTTCTAACGACTGCATGATCCGTCGTCTGCTAAAATTTAATGCGTAAGCACTAAAATTCGAGAGCGGCTGTTTGCCAGGGGGATCGACTGTTTCTAATCTGAAAAATTTTCACAGTTGTCACTGGCAGTTGTGCTCAAAACGGACAAGTGTTGAAATTTTTGAGTTTATTTACATCGCGGCGAACTATTCTCCTAAGTTATGACGGTCGGTTGCCTTGGCAAACACCCGCTCTCAGATTGTAGAGCCTGTGTATTAAATTTTAGCAGACGACGGTACTATGCAGTCGTTAGGAATTCACACTGTATATGTGTATTGCTTAGGTAATAAAATATATCGATGAAAACGACAATATTTATCATACCTATATATTTTTTTGAAGTTATTAAATTCAGAATTGATCCAATTTTGATTATGTTATCATTCTTCAGTGAGTTAAATAAATTTATAAACTTCAACAGCAATCTATAGTGAATGTATAGATGAAAAATCGTTTTATGTACTCGTGTAGTATGTATGGTTGGAATAAACGATTTTTTTTTCACCCTACGTGCGTTGAGGGAAGTTTTGATTGTGCCTAGGTACCGATTCACGATGACATTTCGATCGTTTTATTTAATTTTTATTATGTAAGGGACTGTCTTACTCACGACACTTCATGCACACGCATGAGTAAGGTGTAAACGAGTCAAAAATGAAGCCATATCTTAGAATGAAATAAATAACTGCTAGGTTAGAGCTGGTCACAAAAGTTTCTCTGAGAATCTTATAATGTACGATCTAAATTACAATAGTAGGTATTATAATGTATGGTATTATATTATTGACACGTGCAAAATAATTATGTTATTACGATTACTACAATATACATAGGTATAAATTATTATTCTTGAAGTGCAAGAAAAGTTAATTAATAATCCATATGGATCTCCAAACCTGATTATCTGACTTTGCAATGTTACAAAAGCTACATATCCGAGTATAATTATAGGAATAGTAAATTGGAGATTGACCTGTTTTCTCTTTTTTTTCTCTCTCTCTCTCTCTCTCTCTCTCTCTCTCTCTTTCTCTCACTTTCACTCCTTTTCTCTTCCTCATTCTCCCTTATCCGCAGGAGATTAGGATACACGTGTAATGCCTGCATCTACGTAACCAAGTCATATTGCCATACTGCCTTAATAGTCGTTTAAAAAGTACCTACCTATACTACGCAACATTGGAAAGTAGGTAATGAAAAAGAATTAAGTGAACGAAGAATATAACCAAAAAATAATATAACTTGTAACTAATTAATTAATTAATTATTTATTTATTCAATAATGCTCACCCAATTATATGTACAACCAGAAGACATTTTCTCACTATTGTCAGTCAATATAAAGAAAGCTCGCAATATATTCATGTGGTATATTAAGTTCACGTTGATACTGTTTTCGTTGGTCGTTTTCTTATTACGTAATGTATGTGTCATTGTTTACTCTTAAGTGTAATAAGCCGGCTTTAAACCGATGTTATTTTATTGATTTCGATTTTCCAGTTAGCAATATCGTATTATTATGCATTTACTGTTATTAAGATGTAAAAATTTGTTTTCTTCTCCTTCTCTTCCTTCCAGTATTGAGAAAAGATTGTTACGAGACTAGGCGACGAGATTAATCTGAAAATTCGTATTTTTTGAATAAAGTAATTGAAAAGCATCGTTGTATTGGGCAGTTTTTCTAATTATATTTACTTATACCCTAATATTGAATGTATACATGGGTACAAGCTAAATTAAGTCAGTATATTTATATGAACATGACATTTGTATAATCATTCCTTCACTGTTGAATATTTGCAAATGTAGTTCATATATGTTTATATTAATTGGGAATGCCGAATGTATATGTACATTTTATAACACAAATACTTTAAATCGCGCGCCATCGATTTAAACGTCAGTTCAATTCCGTTATTCATTTATCTGTCGAACGGTAATAGAATTTCTATCTTATCCACCGAGGATGATCAAAACAAATTAACAATTGAGAATCATTGCAGTTGTCGCCGCGATGCAAGTCTTATCTCCATTCCGAAGCTTACATCTAATTTTCAAAGAATACACCGAATTATTATAGGTAAGTTGGCGATCACGCGATATAAATTTACGTAAACGAAAGGGTAGTTCCTGGGATTTTTTTAGAGTCAATACGTTTCGCGTTAACTACGTATTTTCGTTTCTGCTGTTTGATTACCGTCCGTTGCCCTTGACTTCAATTGTCTGTAAAAGATAACGACAGCGAGAATCGGGGAAACGGAGATTTCCTCTTCGAGGGTAAGCCTGCGAAAAAATTATCCACAGTGCAGAATTTACTCCCATATAATTGTATATAACATCAATGTCCCGCATGAACTTGGCAGCGCTAATGAAAATCGCGACTAATTAAACCGCGTGTCTCTGATCAATGGATTGTGTAATTTCGGTGAATTTTCAAAGTTAATTGATTAAAATCAAGGCTGCAGATTTTCGGCTGGCTCTCGAGTTGGGGCGCCGGGAAATTGGCAAACAACGCTCAATTAACGTCCAATCATTAAATATGTACGGGAAGGACGGATGTGTGGGCAGCATAAATGCATCACGGTTTCAACTCACACGAGCGCCAACCCTCATCTCCCGTGTTGGCACAGCGGGTTGATTAGCTACGCCATATTTACATATCATTAGCCGATTGTTTGTCCGAACCGGAATTCGCTCGCCACCGTCCCGGCACCCTCGCCTCCGACATTCCCTTATTACTCGCTTAGCTAGTCGCGTCGTTCTGCGTTACACGCGTGTTTCGAATCTACTCGAGCTAGTTTGTTAGCCCAGTCGTAGAGTACAAAGAAATGAAAAAAAAAAAAAAAACATCCACCGAAATTTTTTTCCAATCGTTAGGGGGCTTATTTGTAGTCTAAATCCAGAATTTCGACCAGACTCAGCGGTAGCTTCGGCCGCCATCTCGAATTTATGGTTTGAGTCGAAAAAAATATGGATCGTAGACAAAAAATCGAAGATACCAAAGTTGTAGAGAATTAAATGTCCTACAGGCATAGTTATGATCATTTTTAGTAAAAATTGAAAATTAACTTATTTAACAAGAACTAATTCCCCTATAAATTCAAGATGGCGGCCGAAGCTAATGCAGAATCTTGGAGAAATTCTGGATTTAAACTACGAACGATTAGAAAAAGAAAATAGCAGTATCGAAAAATTGCAATGTCGAATGTACATTCCAACTGTACTATCATGTCACATCGTGCTTCTCGGTATAACGGATTAAAAAGTTTTCCATAATAATGGGAAAGTTGCAAGCCGTGGTTCTCGAGAGATTCGTAATGGAAAACTCTGGACGGTAATCCTCAAAATACACGATCTTCTTTTCCTTTTGTGTCACGAATCTGACTGCAGCCATCACGTTCGGATTTTTTGCCAAGCAAAGAACGCATTTTTAGGCATTTTCAGGACGAGATACGCGATCGGTAATATTGCTTAGATTCGTGGAATATCGTTTTTACTTTATCGAGGAACATGTTTCATCACATATATTTTCTGTGCAAATCCTCGAGACTAGAAACATTGAAACTTTAGTCACTATCTTTCACACAATCTTGTTACAAATAAGATAAGAGACGAAGTACGCCGCACCATCATTTGATCAATATTAAATAATCTTCCATTCGTCAATCGAGTATGACACGAAAATTGAGAGTACACTGAGAAAAATTTCATTTGTTACAGTAACTAGAAAAATTCAGTAAAACAGGCATCGTTAAAAAAACTGTTTGAATATTGTTGGTATTACGAAAAACGAGGTACGCCTGACCATTTTGCGCTGTCGTCGATCCTTTTTTGGTAATTGCAACGCTAAATCAGTTTGTTCGGTTTACTCTACTTTTTTCAGTTAAACAAGGCTTTAACGTCAATTTATTGTTGCACAAGCATTAAATTTTCGCAACAGTTGCAAGGAAATATAGCAACAGTGATCGTAATGAGAAAGAATAGTAACGGATACTCGACTTTCTGGTAACAGCTAGAAAACTAATTTTCATTTTCTACCTAGAACTAAATTTTTCGATTGTGGTAAAAAATGGAAATAGTCGAGGACTGAGCGGTAACCGGAACTAAAAATTTCTCTCATCGTTTCGTTCCGTTGCGTCGTGTTGTTATTATACATGTACGTATACTTCATTTATGCCCGTGGATACTACCACAGCGATGATTGGATCGGTTAATTTCCGATCCAATCCGGAGTTTTTTTCTTTAATTAAAACGGAAGTGACCCGTTTTGTCAAGTGTCACTGGCAGAACAGATTGAAGCTGCTCCCTTCTCCGTTGCTCGGGTGTCAGTAAGCCGTACAAGGAAGTTGCTCACAACCACGGAATGCCGGACACAACGAAAGAGCCAAACTCTCCGACTTTTAACACGCCCCCATCCCTTGCATCTAGATTCCGTTTATCAGGGCCTCGATCAAATTTTCTAAACGTTAAATGGGATTCTGAAAATACGAACTTGATACAAGTGAACGAATAATAGATAAAAAAAAAAAAGATGTCTCACGTCTCGTAATTTTCGTTAATTCGTTAATTTCTCTGCTGGATACCTATACCTACCGATTTTTTCATTAAAAGGGTATCACAATTAAATTAAAATTGATTATCTTTGATGAAATAAGTTTTAATTGCAATTCAAAATTGATGGGAAAATATTGTAATACGGTATTTGTCAGTCAAACGGAACATTTAATTAAAATCGATCATAAATTGATTGGTTAAATGAAATTCATTGCTTTCAACTACACGATATTTTAGCAATCAAGGAAATGAGATTCTAATTGTGTCTGCACTGAGAGAAAAAAGTCGTTGAATCGACTAAATGCGCGTTCACGGGCGGCGAAATGAATATTTAATTGTATCAATTCAAGATCTGTCGGTCCAACGAAATTTTTAGACGATTTAAACAGTCCGTTTGTTTGGCTGTATGTCGATGCGTAATATTTCTAGAATAACTGTAGCCGCGGGTTCAAAGTTGACGCGACATGTAATATTGTACTTGAAATGACTCGAGGTCAGGTAAATCGGAAAAGTAGAATCCCTGAAATTCAAACAAAGTGCAATTTTCAATAAAAAATTCATTACTGCAATTTGCCGAATTATCATCATCTGTCAGGGATCATTTCTCAATTTACGAACGTTTTATACGAACTCTGTGTAAACGTAGAGTTATTTCGGACCAACCTATAACGTAGATTCGAGCATTGCTCGCGAGAGCTTTCCTTCGCGTATCCGAAAGCCGAAAGCTTCGTCTCCCTCACACTCTCCTGCACATATTTATAGGCACATACGTACACAATGTATTATATACATTATACATAGTTGTGTACGTATACATATACGTGTAGAGCGGTACGGACCGCGAGTGAAATCTAAAAGGACACTCCGATTCGTAACGCTAACGAAAATGAGTTCCATAAAGCTTTTAACCCGGAATCTAAGCGCCCAGTTCCTCCTCGGCGTTACTTCCACCCTAGATACCCTCGGCTACCAAAGTCGGCGTCGTTTCGCCCCGAGGAACTCTGGCCGAGGTGCGCCTGTCGAGGTGTTAAGACGTCTGACAGTTGTATAAGGATAAAGCCGCTCAAGCTGAGTGCTTTTATTTGTCGCCGTAGCGCCCTCCCGCCGCCTTCCTCGTCGCTATTATTTCAAATCGATTCACTTTTGTTTGTTGACTCCATTAGTCGCGAGTCCTTTTCTATGAGCCTTTCGGATCCGAGCGACGAGGGTGTCACGACGACGACTCGCCTCGCCACGCGGAATCTCGCCGCAAATACCTTGTATACGCGTTGCGTGCATGCCTACGTCTATAACTATACGTACAATACACCTTAATACCTCGTACCTTAGCTATCCGGTATAAAAGCTGAGGCCAGATTTCATACGTGCGATAAACCGGAGCCGAGTTTAATGGCGCTTCGTCGTTTCATTTGCGGGGGGCGGCGAGGCAGCGATTCGATCTTTCAATCTCGGAACAAGTTCAGACAACGTCGGTTCGCCCGTAGTACGAAAAAATCCCCGAGCCGTGAATATAATTAATTCATCCCTGCGAAACAACTCGTCCGGATGAGTAACGTTTCGGTGAGATACGAACACCTCGGGGAACTATTTTCACCGGCTAGTTGCAAACCTGGATGCAGTCCGAGCTCAGAAATGTAACGGCGATCCTGGAAGACCGCCGTCGCGTGTTGGTTCGTTGGTTGGTACTGTCTAACTTTTGCGAACGGTCTTGTTCCGAACTAACGCTAAAGTTCAGCAATGGATCACTAGGCAAAATATCCCATGGGGTATCTCTTGAGCTAAACTTCAGGATAGATTGCGTTACTGCTCCCTGGACAGCCCTCGGCAATTTGGTTGAATCTGCCCGTATAGGAATCTGCGGAGCTCGCCGGTATTCGGTACGCGATCTTACACAACCGCTTATCTATGTACGATTTTTGCAAATTTTATCACCATCTTACGCCACGAGTTTGAAAAATTTTACGGTGCTTTTGAATTGATTGGCTAATTCGCGGTCGCGATTTTTCGAAGCTTTCAAGCTTCATCGACCGATCAGGGATCCAATTTTTTATTCATCACTCGATTAACAAATATGCGGTAATTTGTAATGGTTTTTCTTCGTACCGCGAGTAGTGTAATAGGAGAGAAGGTAGAAGGTAGAGTGTAGATCTTGTTGTCTGATTTCGTTGCGCTTTTTACATGCTTGAAGTGCTTTTTATTACAGATTGGCTAAGGCTGAGGTATCTGGCGCGGTAACGCTGTTACAGAGGGCAGCGGAACCGGAAATAAGAACCCAGACTTGGAAGACGGTGCCGGCGCTCCTCCATCCGTCGAATGGGAAAAACAAATTACTTACGGCGAATAAATATTGGCCCGTTCGCCATGACGGTAAGATGGAAAAATATTATACCTAGGTTGGAAAGCGACGGCGATAAATTTCCCGGGAATAGGCAGCGCCTGCCAATCGGCACTCGCGTATTTCGAAAATCTACTTTGCCAGTCATTCGCCTTCGTTATACACTCGATCTCATCTCAGACGAAGACCTTTCGAGGAAGCGAAATAGCGTAGAACGAGTCTTCAGATTTCCCGATGCTTTTCTTCACATCCCTAATTTAGGCCATTCTCCACCTCTAATTAATAGATCGGCACAAATATCTTATTGTACGTGAAATGTAGAACGGGGATTGAAGAAATGATTAGATTATTCGAGTTGAAAAATTCAACTCGTGTAACGATAATGGTAAAGATATTTGTCCTGAACCCGAAACAAAAGTGACAGTCACTAAAACTAAATCACAGTTAATGCGAAGGTGAAAGTATTTGCTCGTCAATTCAAAGACGATTCGGATTTCAGAAATTGATGTATCGTTTTAGGGTAAGTCTTTTAGTTCGATTTTTCTTCAATTATATCACATGCTGTTTAAAAACTGTGGTAGAATTTCGATCCGATTCTTGTGCCTGTAACATGTACAATTACAAGTAATTTTTTCATGTCAAAGCTGTAGAATCAGACGACAAGTGTTTTTCGAGATTCAATTAATACGTACCGCTTAAAAATTGGACAAGAATGAAAGAAAAACACATATTATCTTTGATTTGTAATTATTCGTTTAAATTCTGCGAGTTACAATTCAAGGGGTTGAGTTTTTTTTTCTAGCGGATCTCACGTTCCGCGATAATTATTTTAAAAATACGACGCAATATTAAACGACGAGAAACAAATGTTAACAGAGAAAAAAAAGCGATTTCACTTAGCTGCTTTATTACAGCGGGCAAAGGTGGTGTTTTTTTTTTTAATTTATATTATTATTTTTTTTTACTTTCAATTCGAAAGGGTCGCTACACGGAGTTTCGGACATCCCAGTGTTAAGTCAGCGAACAAATAATGATTTCCAGCATGTTTATAGACCGGTCTCCCATTATGGAGAGTTTAGGATCTCGGGGTGTATTCGTCTGGTTAGATTTGGCCAAGTTAGTAATGCCGTGGCGTGGGGGCGAGTATCTGTTCCATCCCCCCTCTCACCATCATCCCCCACCCACTGTAAATATGGGCCCTCACAATTACAGATATGTAAATATCCTCGGCTGTTTGTTTATGCGGATTAATATTATTCATTCTCTTTGGTAACCTGGCCAGACGTTAGCTTTGTTCCGAGTAAATTTTCAACCGGCGCGACATATGGCAGTTTCGCAGGATTAAACCGATCGCACCCTAGGCTTCGTTAAGTATTTTTTTTTTTTTTTTTTTATGGGAGAGAGTAATTGCTCGCAGCCTCGCTTTCGCCGAACTGTAGTAACGTTATCAAGCATCTCCTGAAATTTAATAGATTCAGATACGATAAACGAATGCAATCAAACTTATTGGAATTTTGTTATTTTAAATTGTCCCATTTACCGATTGGTTTTTCTGTTATTATGCATTCGATACCTCATCTTTTTACTCTAAAGCTGTCGGAATTGCTTGTTATACTCTGTAAATTTTATATTCATGTCTTTCAAGTCCGGAATGTGTGTTAAATTTAACACGAAATCAGAAGTAATATTTTTTCAACACTTTTGGCTACTTGAAAGAAACAAATTTTACTTGAATACGATTGCAATTGGGGTTAAGGAGTAAGTTTTATTGGATTGTATAGAAATTTATCAAATATTGACTCAAATTTTATTCCACCAAATGAATTTACCGACAAGTTTATTCGTGTTCGAACAAATTCTTTTAATTCTTCTTTTTCTTTGAATTTGAAGACGTACTTGAAAATGTTGAATGAGATTATGATAAGTAAAAAGATCGATGTATAATATGAATATATTGAATATATGAATATATATATATAAGTATGAACCAGATACCGATCAGCAGACTTTCTAAACATTTTTCTAGATCTTCAGCAATCGGTTGATTTTAATGAGAGAACAACGGCGACTGGCGAGTGGAAAAAGGGTGAAAAAAATTTCCACCGCAGCGATTGCCCAAAACGTAGCTTGTTACGCAGGCATCAACGACAAAATGGCGGAAATTTTTTAATTCTCGCTTGCGAAAACTCCTCGTGTTTTCTCGCCGTATTAAATTATGTAAGTAGGTATATGTGTAAGGTAAATTCATAATACATGGTACAGATTCGACGCGAAGGTAGCTGTGCAGTACTTGGTGTCGATAATTGATTAGTTCCCTGAAGCCTAACGCGGTGTGACAATACGTAATTATCTTTTTCTTCGATACTTGCCTGGCTAATGCGTCCTTGATTCATTATTCCCAGCGATTACGTATTCGGGTTTGAAAAATCTCACCCTTTTTGGCCCCGTTATTGACTCGGACAGCTTATACAGATCAGCCGACAACGAACGGAGACTTTTTTTTCCGATTACGATATTATAAGCGTGTAAACTGAGCGCCGATCGATCGGTGGGACAGAATTTTCATCGTAATTATGTACTTCTGTTCAGAGTTCGTGGCAAATATGACAATTTGAACATGTTTATCATCTGTGCATAATGAATGATTCTCAATCTATCAAAAAACTAATAATTTTGAAAATTTGAGGCGAATAGAGTTTGAAAAAATTAAACTATCTCGCCTGATTTATCCCCCGATAATCTGCAGCGAAGTGATTTTTTTTGAAACTAGCGTTGACGTCATGCGGCAGGTCTATCTTTACCGACCGAGCAGGCTCACCCATGAGTAACTTTTCTGAATTCCGGTATAAAAGTGCGATGCACCCTCGAAATTTTAACCCTTTTCGTCCATTTTTAGGTTTACTTAATATACGAAGAAAAAGGGCGAGTTCGCTCAGTCGGTAAAGGTAGGACTGCTGCACCACCTTAAATTGTATACTCGAGTTATTATACACAGCTGAAATGCAAAAAGCGCAACTCTTTCGTGGCGACGAATAAGACGGCTTTATTTTCCATGAAATCGGCGTTCGGCACCGAGGTAAAAAGATCGATTTCATGTATAGGCGACAGTCTTAACTATGCGTATTGATCATTACACGCCCGATGGACATCGAGAGCTCGGTGTGGATTTTTTTGTACGAAGTCATCGACGAACGTTGATTCCCCTTTTTCTCGACAGTTGCGGCGGGTGAGAGGCGTTTGTCTTCTTGTGCCGGTGATATAACCACCGAAAGATAATTAAACTAGAGTAGGTATTCGGAGGCTGCCAGGAAATTGATCGCTGCACGCGTGAAGTTAAAGTTGAACGTGTTTACCCTTGCGGTTTAAAGATCTTCGGATGTACACTTCGTCGCACAAATAATCGAAACTGAGAAGAAACGGTAGAATTAAGAGTTAGAAGGCCGAATTCTGTGAAATCAATCTATCGTCAATTACTCGAAAAAAAAATTCAAAATTTAAAGATATTTGGACGTACAGTTCGGTAGAATTAAGAGTTTAAAGGCTGAGTTTTATCAAATCAATTGTACGGAAAATGTTTAAAAAATCGTGAATTCGAGAGCTGGAATTGTAGTTTCTCTATTAGATTATTGTTCAACCTTTGTTTTTTCAATCTAATTTAATGTTGAAAGACTGATTTGTACGTACAATCAAAAGACGTAAGTATCAACGCGGTCGATGCACGATGACAATGATAATATCAAGAATTGAGGACAAAAACGAATGACACATTTTACATCCAATCCGGATGTGAACTGGTTTTAAAGAAAACATTGATCAGGCGTTGCGCCGGTTTATACAGTTCTTAAACTTGTCGAAGCATTAAATTGCGAAACCACAATTAGTTAATCAACGGGGACGATGGATAAAAAGGACTTAATTAATCTATTGTAATTAAACTTCTTACCCGGGTTTCGGGCTCGATTCGTTTATTCCTCTCGATCCGTTTTCTCCCCATTTTTTGCTAGTCACATTGTTTCGAGTTATTTTTCCACGCTCACGTCGAGCGGGCTTTGCGACTTTATTTGATTCGGTTTTGGGTTACTCGCGGCGCGTGTAGCGAGTTGTTCGAAGGTGGTGAACGCAAATTTTATACAACAAATAATGCGAGTAGGCATTTACATTCGTACGTAGATATACGCAGAGGTAGGAATGTATTTCGCGAAAATTATTATTCCTCGGTGTAGCCTCGGGTCCAATTCAACGCATTGTCGTCAGGTTGTGAAATTGTCACCTCACGCGTAACGTGAGGTGAATTTTGCGGGGATTAAATTACATTTGCGTTGAACACGAGTCCTCGGTGTCGAGTGCATCGAATATTATTTATTTTCACCGGTGCAGTCGTTGCGTTTCAAGTATACATGAACACAACACCGATTACACTCAGCTGTTAAGTTGGAAATTATTTTCGTGTCGTTCCAATTCCTAAAAGTTGATTCTTACGTGCAATCGTATTAACAGGTAAAGTTGACAGATACGTAGCAACCACACAAATTTTTTCACATCTATCAAGTGTCCTCGGAATATATCCGGAAATGTCAAGTTTCTGTTATTTCATTGAAAAGAGGATTCGGAACACTAACGGTTGTTACTATCACCGTCAGATGTCTCTGACCTCTTGGCTTTCCCGCAGCAAAAGATATTTCTTTCATTTTCTACACCATCAAGCAATAACGAGAAGGTAAAAAAAAAAAAAATTCTCATAAAAAATACTTTTCACTGTCAAGATTGTAGACAAAGGTGAATTCTGGATATTTACTTGTTACTTTACCTTCGCACTATTCACCGCAAGGTTTTGAGTACCTTGTGTATAACTAAAAGAGAATAAAATCCCGTACAAAACTCAAAGAATACGTTTATTACGGGACTGCGTAAAGCCTAAGATCGTTACGCACGTATGGACATTGACGACGTGACGGAAATTTTAACGGTCCTGACTTTTCATTGAAAAGTAGAAAAATATCAACCGCTGTAGAATTTATTACGGGAATTTACATCGTTGGCCCAATTATTCGACTTTGCACGTTCTTCCACGTGGGATGTATTCGAATATATATTCACGCATAGAGCACGACTTTTTTCGTTTAAGACGGGAATGAGTCAGCTTGACAAGTTGACAACAAAAACCTATGTTTCCTATTATATCTCCTTTGCCATCGAAGACGACAATCATTCAGGCTAAATAAGCTAATCGACTGTCCGTATCGCAATTAAGTATACACGTGTAAAAAGTTGGATCTTGTAGATTCACGGGGCATAAAGAGTACCTTATAGTTACAGAGTTCACCATCGCTTGCGAAGTAGCGACAATTTGTAGTTTTTTTTTTTTTTGTTTTTTTTTTTTTTTAATTCTCGAATCTTCCTCTCGTTCCTCCTCGTTTCTCTTCCGTTATTTCGTTTTTCTCGTTGAAAGGGAAAAAATTTCAGTATATTTTTACCCATGATGCCGCTGCTCGTACTCGTGGTATACACTCGTTCCTATGGTGGAACCGGAGTTGCGCATGGCGGGGGGTTTCGGCCTCGGTATTTTCCGTGAAATTAATCCTCCAGACCGCAAATAATTGGGTATTATGCAAATAAGACAAAATGCCCGGCAGCCTAACGACAGATGCCGGCCCTGGTCCCGTCGACGATTCAACCACCGGAGGCTCTTGCCTGCGTATAAAACTCGTTTACAGTCGATCGAAGAACAGAGTCCTGTTACCCGGGAAGGGAACACATCGAACCTCTGGATACGCAACAGCGGATATACTTTATTGCTCGCTTATGTCGGTACAGCCGCAGAGACGTAGCTGGTATAATCTATGGGGGATTCTGGTTAGTCGCACTCCTGACGCCCGATCGAAATCCAGGAATTCAAACTAAGCGTGTAAACTTTAACATTGTGTTCCTTACTTTGAATAGGAATGTGGAGTTGTGAAATTATGGAAGAAACTCGTGAAACTCGTTTCAGTTTAATCCCGTTTCATCAACGTTGGAACTCTCTTTCATTTTTTTTTTTTTTTTGTACTTTTCATCGTAACTTTGATACGTATAACCCTCTATCTTGTGAATAAATAAAAATTTCCCCGACACACTTTTTGTCAGAGTTAATTCTTGGACGCTTTTTAAGTTTTGTGCCTAATTCAGCTCAAGCATCCACCAAAATATTTTGCGTACAATTTTTCTATTTTACAGTTGATGAAAGTGGGTTTTTTTTTTTTTTTTTTTTCAAATAGCGTAACTACTCGATATTATCAGGTGCAATGTAAAAATTTTTGCAATTTCTGACATTAACTAAACAATCTCTATGACATTAGGAAAAAAGAAAAAAAAATTACTTTCCGCCCGATTCCTCCTGTCTGATCTTCGGAAATACTTGATCTATATTATCACTGGTTCAGATGACATCGTGTGACCAGAATTTGAAAATGACGATAATATCCAATCACAAGCGTGCGAAGAGCTGCTCGGTTGCTGCGTTACGTTATGTATGCTAAGGATACGTCGTAATTTCGGGGATCGTAATTAACGTTCTAATTACGTCTAACCTCGACATATGCGTCGCCTTAGTTCATTTAGTTTGAAACTCTGGTGCATGAGATCCATGACTCCCCTATATCAGGTGTCCATAGCCGGCCTTTTCGCTGCGGAAACCGTTCGTGCGTTTTCTCCGCTACCGACCTGCGCGATTCCTTTTTCCCCGTTTCTTTTTCTTCTGATTTCACAACAGGTGCCTCACCGATTTACGATCATCGCAACGGCGCGAGATTTTTTGGCACGCACTTACCCGTGTCAAAGATTCGCGTATATCAGCGTGCCAACAAGATGAGATTGTAGAGTACGTACAGTCAAACTGGCAACGATCGCGAGCTATCGCCTGGAACGGAAGCGACTAATTAATAGCGTCAGGACTTTCGCTGCCGTGGGATAAGAAACGAATACGCCTTTGTACGCGACTACACGTGCCTAATTTTGTCCTCTCCGTTAACGTCGTTTTATGCTTCCATTTTTTTTGAGTGGATAATTTCATTCCAGTTTTTAAAGGTATTCTGACTAATACAGAAACGTATTACGGTCACGGTTACTGAATATTTTTTCTTGTTGAAATTACTCGGAAATACACAGTGTATAAACGATTTCACTTGCAATTAGTTGATGTAAATGTGGTTGCTGGGCTATGGAAATCTGTATCGAGCATTAGGATCAAATATGGTATCAAGATTCATACACACACTGAGAAAAATTTCATTTGTCGTAGTAAGAGAAAAATTGAGTAAAACAGGTATCGTTAAAAAAACTGTTTGAATATTTTTGGAATTACGAAAAACGAGGTACGCGTTATCATTTTGCGCCCATGTCGATCCTATTTTGATAATTGCGACGCAAAATCAGTTTGTGAGGTTTAATCTACATTTTTAGTTAAATAAGGTTTTAACGTCGATTTATTGTTGCACAAGCGTTAAATTTTCGCAACAGTTACAAGAAAATATAGTAAGAGTGATCGTAATGAGAAAGAATAGTAACGGATACTAAACTTTCTGGTAACAGCTAGAAAACTAATTTTCATTTTCTACCTAAAACTATATTTTTCGATTGTGGTAAAAAATGAAAATAGTTAATAACAAAAATTTCTCTCAGTGCATGGCTGTCTACAAAAACGATATCGACACAACTGTGATGGATCAAGCTTGGAATAACCATAAATTATAAGAACCATTGCGGAACTATATTTGTTGACAAGTTTTTTCGCGATGAAAGTGATAATGTATAAAGACTTTGCCGAATGGTTTATAGCGTCAATGAAAATTAGCTAACACAGAAGTATGTACGTTACGCCAGCTTCCCATCTTGACAAAATCGATCCTTTCAAGAACTGTAAGTTAGTAAATTGTTGGTAAAAATTCGTAACCAAAAATGTGACGTTGATAAATATTTCAAACTCCAGATTTTCTCAAGTTTTCAAGACAAATGATCAGGAAATCATGCATTTTTTTCAGAATCGTAGGTAAACATTTGTAAACTAAAAAAAAAATCATCATCGACGAATAAAATTTCGAAAATCCTACTGCCAAATTTAAATCTTGAAATCTTCTTCCATTTGAGTTTCGACTGGTTATTGAATCGTTGATAAATATTCGTAAATCGTGCATTGTCAATGGTAAATCCTCGTGAACAGATTTACGATTTTGGAAACGAATTTAAATATCCACATTTGATATGTTCATCAATACCGTCAAATCTCTTCAATTCTCCGTTCTTACTTGTTTCCGATGTTATTCAGAAAATTGCATTTTTTTAGCACCCAATTTTTTGATCCAAGACGTCATTGATCTGAATATTTCACGCAATGAAATAACGCAATGACCGAAGACGTGAACATCTCGTTTTTGAAATATTTACCAACGTCACATTTTCGGTTACGAATCTTTGTTAACGATTTACCAACTAACAGCCTTTGAAAAGATCGATTTTGTCAAGATGAGGGGTTGGCGTGACGTAAATTCCAGAAGTCGGTTACTGCCCATTACGTGACGCTTGAATGATTTCACTCTCTGCCATTCAATCTATATCGTTTACGGTTACATTTAGCCCTTTGGGCACGAGTGTGCAGCATGGTTGAATTGGGAAAGGTCAGGCTTGGTTCAGACTGGTCGACCCGCATCGGTTACCGAGTACTTAATCAGTGATCCGGGAATTATATGAGGGTCTGAAGAAATATTCCAATCAAGAGGCAACCGTGTCGGCAGCTCTTTTGCGCCGTAAGTTCTCGCCTCGATGCAAATTGCATACGGGCAGGACGCCCTCATTTCACCGAATCGTGTTGCGTCCATTACCCTTCTCCCATTTTATCCACACGCGCTAATCCTGTCCATCTCACCAACTCTCTGCCGCTGTCTATCCGCCCGCCCGACGGATGTTTCGCCTCGTACGACACCGTCCTAAATACACATTAGCCACCAGAGATCAGGTTGTCACGGCTTAATTGTGGATTTATGAATCACGGAATCCAACAGACCGGATCCCCTGTGTACCTGATGAGGCTAATTCATCATACGAACCGTGAGACGTCCAGCCGATATGCCCGCACAATTTGGAACCAGAGATCGCCTGTCTGACCGTTCCAACGTTTTTCAAACCACATCCAATACCGGGTGTTCGGATTATTTATTGCTTAAAAAAATTTGCGACGCGCGTAGGACACGTTTAATGATACGATATAACCAATCTTTTGTCCATTGTCGCAGAGTTTTGTTCCACTTACGTGTCCCACCTGCCGTGACGTCGTTGGCGAATTGATTTCTCGGTGGATACGATTCCTGGCGACAATAGAAAATTAATGTATTATCTCTAAAAGCGTCCGTGGTGTACGTCAGGAGATCGGGCGGACAGTCCGGTCACGGGGTCTCTCAGCCTTGTTCGCAAGGTGGGAATCCTAGGAGTGCTTTCTCGTGTTCCTTAACTCACCGTTCCGTCGTCACCCTGGACCCCGGACTCTGGTGACTCGAGAGTAGCGCAAGAGTCGGTGCTCGCGAATAATCTAAAAAAATAGTCACCTCCCTCTTGTCTTTCAGACCCAACGAGTGGGTCGGAAAAATACTCACATTGCACCACTCCGCTGTCAAGGATGATGAGTAGCAGAATTTGCTCGCAACCAAGCTCAAAACTCGCTCCGTTATACGCTGGAATCAGAAATGAGAATTGATCTTGCATCCAGCTTGTGAATCCAATCGTAAAGGAATGTTGACGATGTAAAAAGCAACACTCTCCAGAGTCAGTGACGCTAAGAGTACAAAGATATTTCAAAATAATACCCTCCATACTTCGTTGAAGTTTTATTTAAAAACGTGAGATGCAAGAGATCAACTACGAACAGGTAAACGAAGTGTACACGTGGTTGCAAGTTCTTTAAATATAAATTTCATGCCACTCGAGTCAGGTCATTTTAAGTATTATCTACTCGCTGGAATTCACTACAATTCATCCTCACTTCAGACGATGTGCAATGATTTGAAATCGTGTGAATCCATGCGTTTGAAAGGGTAACTTGTTTGAATTGGAGCGATTTTAGAGCGCGTCTTGACTTTGTTGACATTCATCAGCCGTGGTCAACCCTTTGCTGGGAGATAATACGGGCTCTGGTTAACGAGATGACGCGAAGAGGGCCGAGCGGCGTGGCCTGGTGATATTTTTCACCGAGAAAGTCCGGCCCACCCAGTGCTCGGCAGACTGTTGTTGGTTTGGTCTGGTCTGGGCTGACAATGAGCTGCGGGGCTGCGGGTTGGATTCGAGACGTTTCGTTCTAAGGTGGCATTATTGCGGCCACCAGCGGCAATGTATCATCGTTAAAGTATTGTAAATGATGCGTCCAAGTCCGCCGGCTACCCAAAGCCTCCCTC
Organism: Neodiprion pinetum; assembly: GCF_021155775.2. NCBI lineage: Eukaryota > Metazoa > Arthropoda > Insecta > Hymenoptera > Diprionidae > Neodiprion > Neodiprion pinetum. The sequence continues at coordinate 9,304,086 of NC_060237.1, read as the reverse complement.
CTCATCCACCGCGACGCACCCTTGAGTGAACCGATACAGCCCCAAGGTATACCTCCTCTTCGACTCCCGGCTCTCTTGCTCTTTCTGGTAATGTGGGGTGCCAGGTTTCGATTTACACGGAAATTTACTTTGAACAGTCTCGTCTTATCCACTTTACATGCCATTTTGCGAGGCTCGGAGTTTAAGCGATGACTTGGAAGAAGAGCAGGATGCGGTTCCTTTTTCGAGGCAATCGGTATTAGCCGTCTTTACTTCCACGTGAAGAACATCGGAGTTCAGTGCACACGAGTTTACTTGGGCAAGAGATCATGAGAGTTTGGGTGTCAATTTGTCAGTTCTATATTTCTCTGCAGAAGCTTAGGTGGGTACCGATAAACGGACGTGAAGTCGAAACAGTTTTCGGAACGTGGTTGAACCAGTTTTCTTAAAAATTCGTCAAATTCTAGTTGTTTTGAATCAGATTAGGGTGAAAAATTTCAATTACTACCCATTTTTTACGTATCGCATGGTCAAATTATCCGCAAGTGAAGTACACGGAAAGCGAATACGTCGAAGATAATTGACTCGTTTCTTCTCTCATTTATATTTATCGACAAAAATTGTAATAAAAAAAAAAAAAAAATATTGTGACTGTTGGTCCGTGAATTTGATTACGCGTTATATTAATCCTGACAAAGAATTTGATTTTCATTCTTTTATCATACGGTGTATGATTTAAGAATGTCGTATAAGCGAACGAATTTTTCGTCATATCCGTAAGACGCCGCGGCGAACGATGCGTCATAATCATCCGGTCAACTTACTTAGCCGGCGGAGAGTTGTCCTTTAAGTTAATTAACCAATTAGTAATTTTAATCGGATGACGCATGCGCATCTCTTGGGATACAAGCAAACCCTCTTAGCGGTGAGCGGCAAAGCGAGTCACAATATATATATAGTATTATACGAAGGCGGGGAGGGGGGTGGAATTCTATTCTCAGAAAAAAGCGTTCTTAATTGCGTCTAATTAATTTAGCGAAAAACTCGCCTCGCCGTATCCACTTTCTCTCTCTCTCTCTCTCTCTCTCTCTCTCTCTCTCTCTCTCTCTCTCTCTCTCTCTCTTCCTCTCTCTCTCGATCCTTCCTCTTTTATTGCAAACAGCAACTCGTTGGACGCCATGTAGTCGTACCGTGTACATGTGAAAAAAATTGCAAAAAAATGAAAGTAGATGGATCGCGCAGCTTATCGAAATGACGAACGACGGGATAGAGCCGAGGTTCGTTGTCGAAATTGAGGTAACGACTAACGCGTGCTCCAGGACAGAGTGTAGGAAGCGGCGTGCGTAAATGTAGCGGGCAGTGTCGGAAGCAGGCCGAATGATCATTTTGATTAAATGACAAACGAACGCGGAGCGCCAGAGTTTCGCGTCACTGATTCTCTATGGGGCGTATGGGGTGCCTGCAGGGTACGCTCGTATTCTCTTTTGAATCGCTACGGGGGTTTTTGCTTCCCACAGTGCGGAGAACCGGGCTCATCCTTCCTCTTGCCCCCCCTTTCCCCTTCGGACACCCCAATGCCGTCCGTGCGCGTATGCATACAGCGAGTATAATTTGGTTACGGGTAAATGCCCGTTCTACGCCCAATTGAAGTAACGCAGTTTATGGTAACAACGCGTCCAGAGCGCTCTGCGCTGATTGGCTAATCGCGTTTGCCACGATTCAAATCGCATAAAGCAATCGGGTCGACGCGCTGTCCACCCGCAATCCGCAATTTAACGATTCGACCCTGCAGTCTGTCTTCGATCAATTTTTAGGGTGGTTTTAATACCGGTATAAAGTACTTGCACGGGTGTACGCAATTTTTGCAGTCGTGATTTTTGCGGTTAAGTTATATGCGTCGTACAATGAAATAGTTGAAACATTATGTAATAAGGGAATAAAGTCGAAGGTTAATGACCTCTTATTTACCGTAAATCCGTTAAGAGGGAATAATATGATATTTTCGTCCCGCTTTTCAGGTTAAAAAAAGTTAACGTTACCATTGAGTCGGGAATAAAATGTTTTTTAGGGAGCGTGTGATCTGGGATCGAGACATTTTGAAAGTTTTTTTTTTTAAATATTCTTTATCGTTCAGAGTATGGAAAATAAATGTTTTACCGCGTTGTTCTTTTTGTGCTTACCTAGCTCACAGTGAGGCATGTTTTTTGACGATTTTTCCTTGCTTTGTTCGTGTTCGCGGCAGAACAGGTAGAAAGATTGATATCAATTTGACACCCTCTTTCCGAGCTTGAAACCCTCCTGCATTAAAAGTGAATTCTAATTAAACGCGGGCGGTTAAAACAAACCGCGCGGCAGCGTTTCGGGTGCCTGGTTGATTTTGTTACTTTGGAGACAGACAGCGAGACAGTAGCTTAGACAGCTCGCGATAAAAGTAAATACGAAAAATACAACAACACTTGTTTAATTACCGCCCGTATCAACCGCAAAGACGAACTCGGTCGGGTAGCGGGCGGCGAGGGAGGGTGAAATAATCAAATCGGACACGGCCGATAACGGGTGACGCGAGGAACACAAAGTCCAAGATGGCCGCACCGGAAGTGATGTATAGGTCGTTCGCCATTTCTCATTGTCGGCTTAACGCCACAGCTCCGTGACTTGGGCCAATTTCAACGTCGTTGCAACTCTGCTGTTTCAAGAAATTGCGATAACGCATCAACTCGTATTAATTATACGCATATTTTATCCACGTTCATGTTTAATCTAATACAAGTATACACCGCTATGACTCGCAGAAGCTGTAAGGTGTAAATAAAGCTCAGCTTCTCTTTCCCGCCTATGCGACGGCAGAACGCGGTTATCATTTCTAGGTAATGAATCACTGTTGTGTCTGTTGGAATATCTCACAGGCAACATTGAAAGCTAAAAAAAAAAAAAAATTATGAAATAAAATAAAATACTCCACCAAGCTAACCAACCCGCCAGGCATTCAGGATTATTACAGGTTCCGGCGCTCGATTGGGTCGGTCCTGAAGGAATCACAGGATGCAGGTTGTGCAAACTGCATGCGCGTTATTAGGGCTTAAGCTCAAATTATCCGAACTTCCCGCGGAGGTCAGCAAGGCTTGCGATTACTACAAGGACCGAAACTGCATGTGCATGGGATTCGATGAAGTTTAGAGCGCGAAGTGAGCGCCGGGTGCCCCTGCAGGTAGCGCCAGAGCCCCGAGGCCACGTTGTGGTAGTTGCATGTGGTACACATAAGGACTATGCTGTTAATGAGGTAGAAATTAATTAACCGTCGTGCCGTCGGGTGGAGAAGTAATTAGGGAAAAGGGGCGGAGGGTGTAATTGCGACGCAGAGTCAGCTGGGTCAAGCGTCATCGTGCACGGCCGTTCCGCAGCGACTTCGTCGTACGTGTATCGAAATTTTGTGGGATCAAAAATTATGGTCGGTATATATGTATAACCAGGGATCGAGCTAATTTCTTGTCGAATTTCTTCGATGATACACTTTAACGCTGATTTTGGTGTATTTTAGAATTTTTAACATTGAATCTGATTTTTTGAGCCAGACGGAATTTCGACTGTCCAGAATTTCGAGTATTCGGACGTTGCTCGTTTGGAGTTTCACCGTTTTGAAATTCGATCATCTAGAATTTTAACCGTTCGGAGTCTTGGTAATTTGGAAGTTCGACCGTTTAAAATTCGGATCTTTCCGAGTGTTTACCAGGTACTTAGAATTTCGACTATGCGGTGCGTTGACCGTTTAGTATTTTGTCCATTCGGAGTCTTTCGAGCACTTGGAGTTTTTACTCTTTGCACAGAGAAACATTTCATTTGTTATAATAACTAGAAAAATTTAGTAAAACAGGTATCGTTGAAAAGACTGTTTGAATATTCTTGGAATTACGAAAATCGAGGTACATGTAACCATTTTGCGCTATTGTCGATATTTTTTTGGTAATTGCAATGCAAAATCAGTTTGTTCGGTTTACTTTACTTTTTTTAGTTAAATAAGGTTTTAACATCGATTTATTGTTGCACAAGCATTAAATTTTCGCAACAATTACAAGAAAATATAGTAACAGTGATCGTAATGAGAATGAATAGTAACGGATACTCGACTTTCCGGTAACAGCTAGAAAACTAATATTCATTTTCTACCTAGAACTATATTTTTCGATTGTGGTAAAAAATAAAAATAGTTAAGGACTGAGCGGTAATCGGAACTAAAAATTTCTCTCAGTACGTAGAAAATACGACTATTCGTACCTATTGGCTGTTTGGAATTTTTATCAACAGCAAATCTTACCATTCGGAATTTTAACGATCCCGAATTTTCACCGTACGGGATTTTCATCGTTAGTGTCTTCCGACCATTCGAAGTTTCGACCGATTCGAAACTTGATCACTTGGAATTTTGATCAGTTCGTAATTTGACTATTCGGAGCTTTGACCCACGCTTTGAGACATCCCATTTCGGTGGTTCAAGACGAGCTTTCGCGTGTGTCTGTTTATCCGTGGGCGCGTTCACGCAGCTCGCAGGAACTGGACGGCCCGCGACTAACGATATCCGTTATCTGACCAGACCCTTAACGAACAGGCCTCCCGTGTTACGGTTTCAGCATCGGTCCGTCTGTCGGTATTCCTTATCCGCTTTACGACTCGTCTGCGCAGTTGTTTGTTACTTATATAGAGAAAAGGAGGAGGCGAGGCGACGGAAAAATAAAGTGTTAACGCTTTTACGCGGCCGTGTAATACAGATTATCTGTTATTTTATTACGCAATCATCCTTTAACAAGCATTAGTCATGCATATATATATACATATGCGTGATATATAACATATGTAAAGCGGTAATGAACAGGGCAAAGTTTCATTTATACCGTTAGATATAACGCTGGTGCAGAAAATACTTTACGTACTTACATACCTATAGTTAATCTCAGCTGATATCTTTCGTTTCTTGTATAGGGGGCATCCATTAATCACGCGAGACTCAGAGGAGGGGTACTTGAAAATATCACAAATGATCACACGGGGGGAGGGAGGGGTCTCGGGAAATATCACGTGTATTATTTGGTGCAGTTTTTCTAAAAACACCGAGTATATTTAGAGATTTTTATTGGTTTTGTCACATTTTTAACCCATGCACGCGAGTAGTCGATCGGCGAGAAAAATCACGCGATAACGGGCAAGAGGGGGAGGGACGGTCTAAAGTTGATTATAAAGGCATCACGTGATTAATGGATGCCCCCATACTATCTGGTAAAACTAACAGATTTTGATATCGAAGATCAATGACTTTTGATCTGAAAACAAAAATCGGTGATAAATCAAAGCGCTGTTAAGGAAAAACATTGAAGCGTATGTTCGACGAGAAGGAAGACGAGAAATATGTGGCAAGGATTTGCAATAAACGATTTCCAAATTACACTCGATTGCGTAAAAGCTCGTCTTGCGGACGATATCGGGGCGATAAGACATTACAGTCCGAGGACGTGGTTCGAGTTCTATCCGTGGGCGTTTTTGTATATCGGTTTGCTAATGAGCTGGAGTTTAAACAAAGTCGACTGACAAAAGCGTGGAGGGGAAGTTCGCTGCATAGGAAGTGCTTTATCGCAATGGACTGATAACTTCCTTAGACGTCGCTGCGACCGGCATGGATTCCACTAATACTCGCTGCAGTTAGCGGCAGCAGACAACACAAATCGTAGGCGCGAAGGAAGGAAGGAAAAAAGGGAGGATGGATGGATGGATGTCGTTTCTTAAGCATCGTCTGCTCGAGAAGCTAAACAAACGATCAATTTATGCATTTTTTGTTATCCAGTTTCATGGTTAGATAGGCATAATCGAACAATGTCGACTTGCTACCGGATGCATCCTATTTCACGTACCAGACACTTTGGTGTCGTGATGATTTTCCCTTTTACCATATTCGGATTTAGTCGTGCAACGTGACGATGAAACTCGTGTTATTCTTCTATGGCTTTTTTATTCACTTGAAACGGTGTATCGATACACGCGGGTCAGTTACGTACTCGCGGTGATGATACCTGTTGGATATGCTCGGTTGTCAGCACCGGAAACGCGAACGTGGATCTGGAAACAGGCTTGATGGAAAATCCTTGAATCACGATAATTAATAAGTTTCACTAAAATGTCAAAGATCGTCCCAACTTTGATAAATAAGATGTAAATACTATTCTGGTCAGATTATTATTCGCTTCTGATCAACGACGGTTTATTGTGACAAATTGAGTAGGGCAAATTGGAAAGGAATCGTGCTTCGTAAAATCTGGAAGTTTTATAGCTTGTTGTTCATCAGAAATAAATGATAGCTGTACATAAATAAACAACTTACGAATTTCGTGTGATCGGATTTGGCCTTATTCCTGGAATTGAAAAGTTAATCGGGTTTTAATCGTTAAAGAGCTTGTAACTCTTTGGATAAAGAGCCTTGATCGTCTGAACTCAGATTATTGTAAAAATATACGATTTCTTGATACTGTAACGTGGCTCAAGTGTCTACCAAAAAAAGGTCGCATCTGAGTTTCTTCCGTTTGGGCAGTAGAGTCTTGATTGTATTTACCGAGAGTGGAAAACCTTGATGACCGTATCGTATTGAGATACAACCGATGACAAGAAACTTACGATATATCATGATAATCCAAAGATCCTCATAAAAAGTTTAATGATTACAGATGATCGATGAATTGGAAGAAGCTTGAGAAATCCTGCGTCTTCATTAACGCCACTAATTTAGTGCTGATTTTGAAAAATTTCTATTCTACAAAGTAACGAAAAAAGTATTTCCACCTAGCTTCGGAGTCCGTAATATTTCAATAAAAAAAATTAATCAACACGTGGTAATTCGCTTGGAATAAAAAAGCTGAAATATTGGAAAACTCGTCCGTCTTAATTCCTTGGAAGTTTCGATTCCAAGATCAGCGGCGGAACCGCGGTTATCCATATGAATGAGACAAGCTGTCTGGTATTAAACTTGAATTAAATCAGTAGGTACAGTAAACTGCGAATACGGTCGTCGCGGCGTCGCGTCGTCTGCTATACCGCAGGTTGGACTTGACCGAGCTCCGACTAATCTAGGGCCTCTCGGTTCGCGGTATTTCAAATTAATTAATCCCGTATCAAATTGGTCTTGCAGCCAATTTCCTAGGCTTCGCCTGTGGTCGTTCACCGTCCAATATATCGCCTCCACGGGCAACGCTTTGAACTGCAAACCGCTCGCTGGTGCTACCATAGAAACGGTACCCCGCGTCACTCCATATACACCAAATCAAATCAACCCTCGGGTGTTAAATGTTGACAAGAAGACCGGCTGGTCTAATCAGGCGTTTCGTTTTTATTCTCGTCACTATCCCCCCCCCCCCCCCCTCTCTCTCTCTCTCTCTCTCTCTCTCTCTCTCTCTCTCTCTCTCTCTCTCTCTCTTTTCAATTACAGCAGCATTCACATCCATTCATTTTCCCTTAATTATATAAATTCCTGATATTATACTCGAACGAAGCGCGATTGTTACGTGCAGTTATCGATTATCGTATAGCACGAGTGAAATCAAGGATCGTGTGGGAAAAAAAAAAAAAGAAGAAAAATATTCCTCCCGATGTGTTTCACATCCGAAAACGCTGGCGAATTTATTGGTTAAGGAAATTAGCGTCGGGCTTCTATACGCCGGCAATCGACGGGCATGCTTAATACGAATTGTATCCGCAAGAGCGGAGGCATTCACGAAACATGTCAATTACATTGTGAGGGACCCCCGGGTGTCGGGTGCCGATGGGTCGAACGGACGTAGGGCCCCCTCCCCCCTGCCGCCGTCTGCAGGAAATGATTTGATTTTCGTCATTTTTATCATTCAACGCACCCGAAATCAAATCGGCCACCCTTGACGACGACGGGCATGTATACGTCCCTGTAACAGCTCGCTCGTCGGGTTTCTTTCCAGGAAGCGGAAGTGCCCGTGCCTCCCCTCCCCTCCCCTCACCACCTCTTCCCTTCCCTTTCCTTCCATTCTCGCAGCTCTTATTCGGGCAAAAATGGCACGAGGAGAATCGAATTACCTACGCCGATTCAATGCGAAGGAAGAATCGGCTTTACGAACACCCGATCCTCGGTGACTACCAACGGTGACTACTCGATCGAATCACTCGTCCCGCACAATGGAACTAATTATTCCGAACTACGTAACGATCACGTGCGATTCTTCCGTACTCTTGATACGCCCTTCGTTTGTTCCGTGGTATACTTTCTTTTTTTCTCGTTTATTCTCAATTTTTGGATCGTCGGAGCATTTAATTTAACTTTTATTAATGCTCGATTTCGATCTGACTTTCATATTTTAACGAATCACTGAGAAGAAGAATTGGTTTTTCCTGAAAAATATTCCAGCTATATCTAATAATTGTGTTGAATTCATTCAGTGTATAAGGTCTCCAAATTTTTGTCAAAGATAATACTCGATTTGTTAAATCATCGACGAATTGCATGAAAGTTGTACAACGATTTCATTCCGTTGCTGAACATGACTGAAAATCAATTTCAATGAAATTGCTTTGGACAAACAATTTTTTCTAATCTGTTTTCAAGGAACTGCACCAAAAGGTCCGTTAAAACAGCTGAAATTTTTTTCCCGAGTCACACAATTTCAGGAAATTCTTACCCACCATAATTATACACATAATAACTATGTCGAGCTTACTGGCTCTACGTGTAAATGTATACGTGAGGTGCGCCCACTGCTTTTCAATAAATTTGAAATCACATTGCATCAATTAGTGTTTATATTTGACAATTATTTTACTATTTACATAAGCGCAATTAATGTTTCGATGTTTACGCGAACTGCAGAATTCCCTTTCTCCAAACATCGTAAATTGACGATACATAATTTTCTGCTCTTTTTCAAACCACTCGCTGTTTTTGCCACCTTAAGCCCTTGGACACTCCAAGGCGCCAGAGGGTCCGAAGAGACTAAATTAAATTTGAAACTGAGTGTATTAAAGCGTGAAAATAACTAATACGAAAAGAAATACTACCCATAACTCCCGAAATAAATCCCTACGTAAAATTTTTCTTCAAAAGGTTTAAAATCAATGTTGGATCCAAAGGAATTAGAGTACAATTTCTACTATAGGAAGAAATGCAGGATAAATAAGTAATAAAGTAAGTGTACCAGTTATTGACCCTGTCTCAATTATTGACCTTTTTTCTTGTTGGATCTGTTTGATCCTCAGATCCAAAATTACCAAAAAATAAATCTCTAGTGTCTAACCCTCTAGCAATTGTCTTTAGTCATTCAAAAATTCACAATTTGTGCCGTAAATTTATAATTTTTAAACATAAAAGCGTGAATAATCGGTACACCCGCTTACCTTGGTCGCTGACCGAAGCGGCCGCTCAACCTCAGCTCTGCATCCCTTCATCCTTTTCATCGACGGATGTAAAAAAAAAAGAAAAAAAAAAAAAAAAAACGAAAGAAGAAGGAAAGAGAAAAAGGGAGTATAATTTTTTCGGCAGTGCGTGGCATCGCTATCTGCGCTCCGCACGTTCTCGGCCCCCTGGACGTGGGTGTATAAATGCGTTTTCCCCGCTAAACGCATCAAGATGCGTCCGCAAGATAGGCGAGCCAATCGCACGTAAGCGGAGCCGAAACGCGTTGCGTGCGAGTGCAACAAACATCCCCGCGTTGCATCGGGGCCATCAAACCCCGGGGCAACTGCTCGTTTATTAGGATTTCACGCCTCCGATCCCGTTACGTTAGTTTCAAGGCATACTCGGGATTAGCTCCGGCCGTGTCTCCTGCTCTTTTCATCCTTTATGTGGGAAACTGCACTTCGACTGATCTAATCGCAGCCAGCCAGGTGCCCGAGTCGACCGACTGCAGCCAGAAATTAATTAATCCCTCGCTTTCAAACCCTGCTCGAATTTCGCCCAAATATACATTAAGTGAATCAGCATTGTTCGCTTCGACTCGTTCTGCCTTTGGATTTTTTCTTACCGACGAGGCGACGTTTCTGCCATAAACTATGAGAGAATCCTTCTCAAGGAACTAAAAATATTTATCCGTCAGGAGCGTGGAAGAGATACCGTTATACGGGAAATTGTAAGTTGTGGGTAAATGGTATCGAGATGATTTCCATTATGCCGTTCGATCTTTCATGGTGTTCTCGTACAATTTATTGCAGAGACTTTACCGTTTACTGTAATTTGCTTTAGAATATAGAGAAGGCGAAAAACATGATTCCTTAGGGTCGTCGAAAACGATGCCACCCTTAAACGAAGAAGAAAGAGACAGTTTTCAGTTATGCACAAAAGACATGCGCCAACAAACCGCTAATATAATAACAACAACAATTAGAGTGTTTGTTACAAATCTTCGCCTACAGATGCATGTTGATCTAATTTTTTATGGATCTACAGAAACAGAGCAAGAAAGCAGAGGCCAACAGATCGTTTTCAATCGGAATGGTACAAATCGAATTCAACTTTCAACCTTCTGGATTTCCTCATTCGCAAAATTTTTTCGTGCTAATTAATGAGAGTACGGTGCAAGTCCTTTGGGAACAAAGAGTCCGTATCCTCCACTGGACACGCAAGGTGCACATCACCAATACGGTTTTTATTTTTTCAAGTAAAATCCTTCATCTGGATTACAGAGACAGGACCGTATCATCGATGACACTCGAGCATCGAGGCCGATCAGGCGCCTGCACCCCAAAGTCGAAGCCTAAGGGCGCGTGCAACGCCGGTGTCAGTTGCATAATTACGGTTTGGATGGATGGACCACTTCCAGACTTTTACCACGGCATACTACAAGGGTGGCGAGAATTGAGTGACACCAGGCGGGTGGGTAGCTGCAGGAGGTGGAGGGACAACGACACGCGAGCAAATGCGACAGCCAGTCGTGTGGAATAGACCTTTATCTCGAAATCTCCCACCGCCGTCTCACTTCCACGCACACGGCAACTCGAAATTGTAATCACCGTGACTGGAAATTAAATACGAGAGGCTCCCCCCCCCCTCCCCTCGCCCACCCTCCACCCCCCTCACGTTGTCCTCTGTTTCTCTCTTGTCTCTTCTATAGTTCCCAGAGGAGTCAGGCCTCGTTAGATTCATTCCACACGAATCATTTTCATTTCGGTATTCGACGAATTTTCCAACCGTGTATACATGTAACACGTAACTGCGTAGCTCAGAGAGAAGCGATTTTGGTTTTCACGTTTCACGTTCAACATCCGGCTCTGTGTACGATGTGAGTGAGATTTTTATAACGTATAAAAACAATTTAAAAAAAAAAAGAAAAAAACGTCGAAAGATTAAGGGTTGTGGAAAAAAGTAATGCAATAAAAGAATGCCGATACTAAAGTTGATCGGGTTAATTTTTTCACTTACATTTGCGAATCTTTATTAGAAATTCTAATGAAGAAATAAGTAAGTTCTATACTGTTGATGGTTCTAGGTTGGTCTGTTTTGTTGACACCACGACTGAATTGTATGTCTATAATTTTTATGGAGGACTCGTCTCTTTTCTGTAGATGGTTAAAAAACCATGTAGAAACACATTGCCTGAAGTAAATTTTCGATAATGTTGATATGTTTTACAATGAAATATAAGTTTCACGATTATGAGACAAAATGATTTTACATTCAACGTTTTTGTGTTTAACCAAAGAGCCAACCAAGGATTGAACGTAAACGACTTGTACGGACTTTTGATGAACACAATTAGCTACACTCAATTGAAATTCGTTGAACAGCACATTTTCGGGATTTAAAAACTGATGCAAAAGTGCAACTGCTCTAAAATTATTGACATTCGGTTCTTTCAGTTGCGATTAGAGGTTTTTGAAATTTATTCCATGTTGGAAAGATGTGGTTTTCCATCGATTTAACTCGATTGACTTTCGCTACAATTTTTGGAGTCTCTTTTTCAGAATTTGTCTAAATCCAACACTTTCTTCGTCGGCCTCTTCAATTAAAGCACAATGCGAATTAATGTTTGGTCAGTGATAATCGAGAGTAACTTTGAATTTCTACAGATTCATTAATGTGTCTCTGAAAGCACTGTTGCGGTTTTAATTCAGCTAGAGATCAATTCCGGATAAGGACGTATCCCCGTCAGTGCTTTGCTCACTTCGTTAAATAAGGACGAAATGGTTGTTGTGCAGGGGATGATCGGCCCAGCAAGCCGGGCGAGGTAATCTGATTATAAGTACGTCATGGGAAAGTCACTGGGAGAAAACACGTTCGTTCTCTGTCCTCTTCATTGTGCCTGTATGCGTGTCCGATAGGCGGTGTGCGTACCTATAACGTATTACATACATACGCTGTGTATGGTCAGGGTGCACATCCCAGACTCGTCCTTTTAGGGTGACTGTGAATTCGGATTCGCATTAATTTCGAATCAGGCTAAAAGGCAGAGACATGCATCACAGCTTCTCCAAAGCATATTTACTGGTTACTGCCGTCTGGGAGAAGTTACAGATTTCAGAATAAGCAATGGAAAACAAAGGTTCAAACGTGCACCATGTGAGTTGGTTAATTTTTCAACTTCGGACAGTTAGTTTGACGGTAAAAACGGTGATTCAGGTATTCTAAATTTTGTGTTGGATCTCACTGAATGAACAATCCGGTTCCGGTTGCTTGAAACTCGTGCTCAAATCGTAAATCGTGAAACGGCGTGCGGCACAATCGGCGTGTAAGAATTCTCGCGGTAAGATTGGGCGCACAATGCGAAGTCTTATCAGGACCGTATAAAGGGTGCGACCTCTGAACCTCGAGATTCGAGGCGTCCATCAATAAGCCGAAGTCATTTGGCAAATCTAAAAGGCGTCGTGGAGGAAATTTCCAAGATAAAGGAGGCAACAATGAGGTAACCAATGGTTAGTATTCGGCCAGTGTCGAACTCGGCGCCTCAATCACTCGTGATAACAATGGCGGGGCTTATAAATCCGTGCATTGTTGCCAACTTAAAAGCTCTCGGCGGGCTGCCACCGACCGAGGCTGTGAGTGTTGGCGCCCCGTGTAAAAGCATTGAGAGCACTTTAATGAATACGATTAGGGGCGTTAACCGTGAAGGATTGCCCCTGCCGAAGAAACTCGAGTGTACCTACCTTCCTACTTACCCCGAGGTTTTAGATGCTCCGCTGCTGCAACTTGTTTTTCACCACTTAGTACGGGTCCTTACCTTTTCTCTATTTTCCTTTCTCTAACGTTCCATTCTTTGTTGCTCAGCTTTGCAGACGACATTCGATCGATTATGTCAAACCTCACCAAACACGCGGGAGTGAATTTTAAAAGCATCGTGAAAATATACGAGGAATCGGTGCGAGGTCGCGAGATCGGATTATGAGTTGATTTTACGGTTAATGAAACGAGGGTGATAAAATTTTTGACGATTCCAGGCATAAAGGCTTTTCACTGTGCATCTAGAACATATATGCTAGATGTTTTTTGGTTGCCTCGGAAGATCCATAGGATACTTTACGTTCATAGTCAATTTTTCGTGCTATTTTCGAATGTCTGCGTTCTCCATATCGCACTTTGAAATCTCCGACGGTCACTTTTTGAATTACTGAAATTCGTTGGATGACGTCAATTAGAAATGGATTACAGCGCGTTTGTGAATTGACGTGACATTTAAACAAAGAATGGATATTTGGACTACGACCACTCAACAGTGGAAGAATCGACCCTACAGAATCTGACATTTCTGTCTGTAGAACGAACCAAGTATTTCGGTTTTCCAAAAAATTGAAAAAGAAAGATCCTGCTTTGTTGCAGACGCGAGGAATGCCGCGAGGAAAAGTTAACCATCAACATGGCGAAGGAAGTAATCACGAGAAGCAAATATGGGATGTGACTAAAACGGCTCTAACTCTTTTCTCCGCAGGGATGTGACTAGGTACCAACCCTGGTGGCGGTGGAGTCAAACCGTCACTTTGCTCCGTACCGGTGTAAATAACCGGGTACGGTTTTTTGCACAATATGTTGTGGGACCATTACTTAGTCCGAGGAGGCAGCCCTGCCTTGGTAGGCTGCGCGAGGGGGTAGCTCTTAGCTAAATAACCACTCAGTCACTCGCCGCCCGTGCTCGAAGAAGGTGGAAGCGAAGCCGAGGGGAAGGAAGGTGGTGGGGTTAGGTGGCCGATACTGTTACGTGATGTAAGAGCATCCAACCATCCAGGAACCTCCAAGTCCCAGATTAACGAGGCCATTCTGGGATTGACTTCTCCTTGGTCGAAAGTTCGTCCACTTTCCAAGAACGAATCAAACTCCCGCATCTTGATCTGGTGAAGTTACCTCTACCCGTAACTGCGCGAGCTACTTGAGTTGCTCTTAGAGGGACAGTGCTAACCGATGGAAAAACTCACCGGACTTATACACCGAACCACGAATTCAGAGCATGGATTTATAGAAAATTAATTTTAATCTGACCCTGATTAGTTTACACTCGACAGATTATAACTCAAATTGATATTGGAACCATTTGTCGTCCAAGTTATGATCGACCTACTACTTGGCGTGAGGGAGACACAAACGAAGGAATTTAGTCGAAATATGTTCATGGTAAGGGAGGATTCGTTAATTGATCGTTGGAACTATACAGTAGCAGGCTATAAATCCACACCTATGCTCAAAGTTGAAAGTCTCGTACACAATTATTGATGGATTTATCGACAAAGGTACCCGAATAACCTAAGACAGGGGCGATAGTCAGTTCGTTTTGAATGACGTTGACGATTTGAAATGCATACTTCAGTAATGTAAGTGAAAAAGCTTTTCTCCATGAGCGACTAAGGCTGTACCACCAACAGATCAAAGTGTCGGTGAATCCCGACGGGTTCTTCAGGGGTTAGACACTGGGGTGCTGGTGGAAATTCTCAGTACCAAGTTCTGCGGTGGAGTGTAGCCGAATTACGGTCGTATATATTTCACTGCGCCCCAGCTCGGCGGTGGCAGCCCTTGTTGGCCGAGGCCGAAATCATTGGCTAATGTCAGGGACAACCCCGAGGCACGCTTATCTGCGGCGGACACGGAAAGCTTTCGAATACATTAACTGCAACGTTTCGGAGATGACCGCGGGAGATTAAATACGAGAGAACTGCATCCTTGGAACTCTGCTGCGCGCGCGCGGGCTTCGAAAAACTTTTCACATGGTATTTAACGCGACGCGACGTAACGCAGCGCAACGCAACGCGGTGCCCCGATATAATGCCTCCACTTATTGGCACGCCAGTGTTTATCCAGGAGCTAATGACAGTCGAAATCCATCGATAAGACCTCGATTAGATCGGGAAGGTCGCGTTTAACCGTGCTTAGCCCTCGCCTCGGAATAGGGCGTCAGTGGCACAGCCCCGAACTGCAACACCAGGAGGGTTGCATTTAGTGGCTGGGCTTAAGCGTGCGGCTTATAGTAGTTGCATAACCCTCCTAGGGTGCCTGGTGTCACAGTCAGCCATCGGTGCGGCCATCGCCAACCAGCCAGCCCGCCTGGCGGACGCTGCCTGTTTGTGTACCGTATATGCTTTGGATCGGCACGATCCATTATGAGCTTATGTCACCCGACAATAGGGATTTGCTGACGGACACGGTGAGAAAATGGGGAGATCCAGGAGGCTGAGGTTGCTATACGTATATATATATATGGGTATATATATGTACCTACTCTCCGCGAGGCCAAGACTAGGTGGAAGGCGGTACGCCATGCATACATCTACTCTATATGACGCACTGTGAATAATCCACGTAGGTATCGATTCCAGTCTAAGAATAAAACTCGTATGATCGAGATTCCAGGGTATATTTTAAGCTACCGGCATATCAAGCTATGATAATTGTGACTTTATAAGATATTGGACCATACTAGGAAGAATAGTATTCACAATGCAATTTCGGCATGCTAGTAGTGCTGCGATGTGAAAAATGATCGGGGAATGTGGAGTTGATGTGGACTGATTCTCCGTCACAGCATATTCGAAGGTAGTCTCCTTTATAGACCAAGTATCGATACTGAAAACTTCCAAAGAACTTGAAATTTCTTGGACCATTTGTGTGAAGGCAGCATCTTCCATAAAATACTGTCGTAGGCCACACGTTCGTATAGGTAAACTTAAACTCGATTGATTGACTAAACTAATGTCATGCTGGAATGTATGCGACAACAAAGCAGTCAACAACTGATCATCTACTCAAATCCATACACAACTCAACATGTAAACATTAAGCTCCAGCTGACCCAGATCATTTTCGACAGTGTAGGTGTAACGGCGGAGTTTAGTGTCTACAGTTCTCAATTTGCGATGAATAGTGGGGAACTCGGTCTGCTAACAGGGAGCAACTAACGAGCACCACTGCACACACAGCAGACCATCGACAACTGATCGTCTCATCACCGTGCAGATTAACCGGTTAGCGTTGCTATTGAGCGAGCATCCGCGTCCATCAGCGATGAACACGACACTGATCATCCAATGTTCTGTGGCGGATGATAGCTGTGCCGGTGCTGAACACGGAATCAAGGTTTTGTGTAACCAACCGTCGTTCTTTCCCGATCAGCTACGAGGAATGTGCTTCTTCCACGTAGCTTTTATACGTACAATGCTTGTTTTTGTCTCGAGGTTGCTGGCCGTCTCGGTGTTGGCCTTAGCGTCAACACGGCGGGAGGACATATCGATTACCCGGTGCAGTTAAAGCGATGGAATAGAAGACCGTTCGTCTCACCCCTGAATCTACGTCGCAGAATTCCTGATGTGACGTAGGTGGGTACACCCATCATTTTCGCGGCTACACACGGACGATCTACTGAGATTCGGCGTACTGTACTCACGTCAGTATGGGTATGTATATTTCTGCGTCTAATCAAGTTTGGAGAATTGGACTCGACGGGCATTCCACCTCATAGTCATATCTTGCTGCAGTATTGTAAGCCTGTTTACACCCACCTGCCTAGACCCAACGTTTTCACGTATGAACTCCGCGATGGTAATACAGTTGGGGTGGTGGAGGGTTAGTTACTCGGGGTGTTGGTTTGTTCGCTGGTTGGCTCGAGTTAATTATAACTGATGGTTATCAACCGGTTAACTCCGACACGCCATTACGTGCTTGGACTGGCGTTCTGTCTGTTCCAGGCTGACTGTTACTGCGCGTTCTCGTAGTCGACGGCGGTTCCGTAGCGCCATTCGACACTTTTTTTCAATGTGCACGGATTTCATTCGGGATGGAATTTCTCTCTCCGTTATACCTGTCCAATGAATTTTGAAATCCGTAATAACTACCGATTGAATGGAGAAGACGAAGGTCGCGTGAGTCAGACACACGCTTTGCGAGCAAGGGGGCGAGGGATAAAGTGGAAAGAAAATAAAAGGCAATCCCAATCACTTTTCTACCGCTTCGCAAGGAGGCGAGTGGGCACCAGGCACCAATCTAGTAATTCTCTCTAAGCAGAACAAATGTTTTCGTTCCTGGCTTTGCGAGCAATCATCGCTAAGTCTTTTAATTTCCTATATTGAGGATGGCTCCGGGGTGTACGGCGGTGGTAATTGGCTGTCAGGGCTTCCCAGTCCTACCAACCTACCGGCAACCAACCAACCAACCAACCAACAACCCCGAGAGATTGGTATCGCTTATAATTAACTTCTCCATACCACGAAGCCGGCGTTCAGAGCCAAGTCACCGACAACCGACGCAAAGTAGCTGTATAGGTATACCTCCGCACGAGGTGGGCGGAAGATTGTCCCGTGGAAGAGTTTCTTTTGCGGTTAAAACCGTCGGAAGTATGTGTGTGGGAAAAATTGACGCCCGTTCTAAACGTCCTGGCCTTATACGTAAAGCTTCTCGAAACGTGCGGCCCAATAATTATTAAGGCCATTCGTTTCACGCAAATATGTATCAGGGTCTGTTTACTTCGTTGAGAAGAATTTCAAGGCGAACCTCAGGATAGGGGCGTCAAATTTTTATACATGCTTGCCGGCAGTCGTGATCATCGCATGTTTGTGAAATATCTTCTCGACACAAAACGTACGTCGGTGTTGACGATGCCAGAACATAAAGTGTTACTGCTGCCAAGGCGGGAGTGAAGTGCTTGGAGAAAAAGGTTCAGACGCAAACATCGCAAAGTAGGTGCAAAGAAAAACAAAAATTCCCCCACGGTCGTCAGCATTCAGCCTGTAACGATCAAATTTTCGAGAACTGTTCGACATCTAAGCATCGCAAGGTCTGTACCTATTCAAACTTGTAATTCCAACAGTTTGAAAAGTTGGAAAAAAAAAATAACACGCGAAAGAAGGTTCGGGGCACTTCTGACATCCGGTTGGAATATTCAAAGTATGTATTGATTTTAAATCGATCGACAAAATATTCGAGAGAAAATGACTGGGGATTTCAGTTTCCGGTTTTATGTACAGTCGAATGCATGTATAGTATGTTCTATCGACAACTGTGCACCTGTTGGCTTGTACGTAATATGACTGCGAGCTGTGTGTGGAGTTGAATTGATTACATTGTAGTTCGAAATGGGCAGAGAATTTTGCGTATTGCCAATTGATATATATATATACACGCAATACATTGCGAGTTACAATTATCGACGCATCCAAAGGCGATTTGCAATTGCCACTGAATCAGTACTAGTTTTCATTCATTTAAGTAAACTGATTCCAAGGGTGGAAAATTGTAATTCGAACTCATTACTGATGAGAATGAGACGTAGAGAGTGTGGGTAGAAATTCAAAACAGTTACGAGTATAATTAAATTTTTCTTCCAAGCGATGGAGAGTGAAAATAAAAAAAAAATCGTTAAAATTTACCGTATAGTTCTTTCAAATCCTGAAACGCGGGCATTTACGTTTATGACGTACACGCACAGCCTCGCGAGTGTCTGTACATATATACGAAAGTTTTCAAGTACCATCAGAAATATCACTGTTCCTCCTGCAGGGGTGCAAGTTTCGCCCCCTGCTCGGAGGAGGCGTATTAAAATATCCACTTCAGAAAGAATCCCTAACTTTTAAAAAGCCTACTATTTGAGTGAGTAGCAGCCGCCTACAGTCGGTGTGCCTCGAAGCGAGTTTTATGCTTCCCGCGCCATGCGGTTCGCGTTGTAGTAAGAGCAGGCGACAGGCGGGCACAAGGAGAGAATCAGGCGGGCAGGCAGCGACTGGGAGGAAAAGCTTCTTTGAGTGTGAAAGATACAGCGGGCGAAAGCGAAACGGTCGAGGAAAGAGTGCTTCTCCTCCGTGGATTCGACGGAGACGAGGCGTACGGAGTTCTGCGCGCGAGACCAGAGAGTCCTCTGAAGTCTAAGTAACATCCATTCTCGCCTCCTTTCTCCTCCTCCTCCTCCACCTCCTACTCACCATTTACTTTACTTTACCCTACTATACTTCACTTACTACCTCTGCCCAGTTTTTATTTGCAATCCCACTTCTTTTTCTTCTTCTTCCTTTTCTTCTTCCTATAAAGACCCACACACCTGTACGAGTATTTACGGTGTCCCTCAATACGCCTCAATGGTCAATCCCACGCGTAGAATGTTTGCACGAAGATGGCCAGGAATTCAGGAAACTTACACCGAATCACGAGGTTCTCACTCCCGGTATGAACGTGCGATTTTTTACTCGAGAGACTAAAGTTAACCGAGTATCTTATAGTTTATAGAACTTGTAACTGTTCCTTTCGTTACTTCACGTGGAATCGGTTTTTTAATAGACAGTCGACAGAAGAAGAATTTTACAGCTGCGTTAACTAATATTGCAACTTAACCGGTTGACCGGTACGAGTTCTTGTAGTTTTTGTGCCAAAACTGGTACTGGTTTGTTTGTATATTTTTTATAATATTGAATTTTTCAATTCTGATTTCAGATTTGAATTCTGCGACCCCCGAAACAGTAGTGGACCAATTTTCGTCAAAATCCATCGAGAAACATCAGAATTATTAAAAGACGTATGTATATATGATCCATTACCAGTCAACCGGCTGATTTAATACAACGATCAAATTTCAATATCAAACTTTTATGCAGAGCTGTTTTATTCATACATCGAATTCAATGGTATTCGAATCAATTGCGCAGGTACATATAACTTTTCTTCCGACGAAATCTATACCTTACAAAACAATTCCCCTCAATTTCTCGACAAAACAGCAAGTTCCAACCGATTCAATATCACATATTTTATGCTTCGCAATAATATTTTCCAAGCGACACGTCGTGTACCCACAAACATACGACTCGCCGTCGCGACTTTTCCCTGCAATCCGAATAACCGCACCGCTACGGTCATTATAAAGTAAGATTACACAAAGCGTAAAAGTAAGAAAAACAAAAGGGAAAAATTATAATTTTCGCCGTGCTCCCCCCTTCGCCTTGTAACATTTCCCAGCCGTGAATTTTCCGGGGCTTAACAAAGTCTTTGGCAACGAGTGTATCAAGGGTGAACCAGGCGAGCTTTGGTTTTCGCCCCTTGAATATCAGTAGTAGTAGCCCTTGGTAACTAGTTTCTGAACAGGTCACCCCAATTAACGGTTCCACATACACCAGCCAGCACCACCCCTGGCGCCAGCCCCGCCCTGCGGGAGAAACTTATAATTGCGAAAGGAGCTGGCAATTATAATTGCCCCCCGGGCCGGGCTGTTGTAATTATCCAAAAACCGTCCGTGAGCCTGGGTTCATGTACAGTTGGCGCCTCTTCCCCCGACGTGACTTATTACCACTTCAACTTCCGGCTCCTGGCTTCACGACGACGCCGCGGCGTTTCTTCCCATTATTACTCACGGTACGATTCGCCCCTGTTTATCGAGTTTCATTCATTCGTCATCCGCGTGCATCGGATTAAGACGGCTCTGTCCTTCTGTAACGATTATTTCGAAGGAATGGATGGAAAAAGCTCAGTCGATACAGCGATTATGTATCAATAACGTGGTTAAGATGATTCGAGTAATTGTTTTATTTAAATATAATACGTGTAACTGTGTGATTGTGAGTATTGCACCGAGTAAAATTTTTAGTTCCGGTTACCGCTCAGTCTTTATTAACTATTATCATGTTTTACCACAATCGAAAAATATAGTTCTAGGTAGAAAATGAAAATTAGTTTTTTAGCTGTTACCGGAAAGTCTGGTATCCGTTGCTATTCTTTCTCATTACGATCACTGTTGCTATATTTTCTTGCAACTGTTGCAAAAATTGAATGCTTGTACAAAAATAAATTGACGTTGAAGCCTTGTTTAGCTAAAAAAAGTAGAGTAAACCTCAGAAACTGATTTTGCGTTGCAATTATCAAAAAAGGATCGACGATAGCGCAAAATGGTTACGCGTACCTCGTTTTTCGTAATTCCAACAATATTCGAACAGTTTTTTAACGATATATGTTTTACTGAATTTTTCTAGTTTTCTAGAAGGTCTGAACTTTGTTCATACGTTTATATTGGTGAAAAAAATACTTTTCAAAAAACAGTGACATCCAATAACGGCGACGTTTGCGTATGAAAAAAATTTCACAGTCAAGTTACACCGCTTTTCAAAATTGTATTGTTTTTGCTACCTAGCTACCGCAGCAATTAATCTACTGTGAATTCAGTTGACGTCAACGTGAAAGTTACGGTAACGGTAACTGGATTAGATTCCAGTCAAACTGATTGTCATATTTAGTAGAGTAAACTTTTGTTTATATTAACCATCGCTTGAACGAGCCCGGCAAATATGAGCCGAACGAAAATAGCCACTTTTGCGGCATCACAGCTTTGAGTGCTTTGCAGAAACAATGTGGAATTAGATGAAATCCCCGCAAATTTGCGTAACGTAGCCACCCGAACTCCCTTCTCTCTCCCGCTCTTCTTCCCCTTGCTTTTCCTCTTCTTCTCCTCCTTCTTGTTCATATTAAAATTTCTCCCGCAGCCCCGCGAGTCGGGTTAAATTGACGCCGGAGGCTCGGCCGAGGCTCGGCGTCGAGGAGAGTAAGATAGCCGCTCGGCGTAACTCTCTTGGTCTGGTAGCAAATCGATTATTTAAACGGTATATCGCATCCTACCTACACTCACGTCGTAACGGGGAGTCCACTCGTGAGTGCACACAAAGAATTACACGGAGTGGGATAACGGGACGATGCGATGGAAGAGCCGGGGGTCGGGGTGGAGGGACGGAGCCAAGACTCCGGTCAATTAAGTGCAGGAAATTAGAGTTTTAATTACGCAGTCATTCAGAAAATTACATCGGGGCCGCAAAGGAGGTGCTGCGCAGCCTCGAGGAGAGGAGAGGAGTGAAGACGATGACGGCTGAGAGGGTCTCCTTACCACCCCGCTGTACAGGGTGTTTTCCATTTATAACGAATAATGGCTTCCAATCTAGAGGATTTCATTATTTCCGAAACCCGACCGTGGCGTTGCCCTTTTTTTCCATCACCGTCTTCTTCCCTTTTGAATTATACTCGGAAAGATCGGTTTTGCGTAAGCGATTCTTGCGCTTATCTCCGCATTGTGTTCTGCTGGATTTAAAAAAAGCGGGTACTTGAACAGTTTAAACGATACATTACAAACGTATCGATACTTCGACAAAGCTCCAACGGATTTCCATTTTGCGGATCTTGTTGCCAACGGTCAATTGGATAAAGAATTTCCACAAACGAGAAGTTGACAACCGGCACACATCGTGTGAGTAATTGTGAAGAACCACGTCGATCTCGACGACGCTGTTAATTATCAAAAAGGTGTTCAAGCTGACCATTATGTATTTTAAAAATACTCCAAGAAGCCATTGCGTTATGCTACGGTTGAACATGCTCGCTCATGCTTTAGATAAAAACGTTGAATGTGTCACGGATTAGCTAATTTTGTCTCAAAAGTGCCGACCGTGCTTACAGTCTTTTTAGAGGTGGTTATAGTTAGTTACCTGCAACGGTGAAACGTCGGGTTTGTCCGTCTACGGATCCGTTGCCTTTTGTCCCACGGTGAACGAAGCGGCTAGGTGGTAACTGACGCAATGTAAATGAGTTAACTAGAGGATGATAACTACGAAACACCTGCTTCTACAGGAGCTACTTGGATGCAACCTTTCCTGCAGCTCTCTCTCTCTCTCTCTCTCTCTCTCTCTCTCTCTCTCTCTCTCTCTCTCTCTCTCTCTCTCTCTCTCTCTCTCTCTCTCTCTCTCTCTCTCTCTCTCTCTCTCTCTCTCTCTCTCTCTCTCTCTCTCTCTCTCTCTCTCTCTCTCTCTCTCTCTCTCTCTCTCTCTCTCTCTCTCTCTCTCTCTCTCTCTCTCTCTCTCTCTCTCTCTGCCGTTTTCTCTCTCGCACACGCGCAACTCGGCATTGTTCACTGGAGACTTTTTGTCTTCGACCAGAGATAAATTATCCTGACAAACAGCGTGTAATAATATTAGATGTACGTAACGGGGCGTAATTATCTTTGTGTTAGCTATAGTCGCCATTCACAGTTGAATAAATATATAGTCCCCCATACGTCAACTGTATCGACAATGTGCAATTTACCTCGGCTCACTATCGTCCTTTTTTGGTTTGCTGTGTTTTCACCTTTTAAAACAGCTCTGTAATACCAGATCAATTATTTCTTTCGTAGTATCGATGTGCTTGTCGATATTGTTTGTATTGCGAATGCGGTTAGGTGGAAATGAATCTCGGTGAAAACAGAACAAGCTTATAAGCTGGAAAACTGAGTTGTTCCACAAAAATGTTGAAAAAGTTTGTTTAATTTTATTTCCTTGATGTTGGATTCGTTTAATATATTACTTATAATAAGTGAATTTATTTTCCGTTCTCCAGCGTGTTTTATAATAATTTTAGCTATAGTAGTTTTTTTTCTGAAAATATGTTTGCAAAGAACCATCTCGATAACCGTATCTATAATATCGTTCCATTTTCTTCCAAGTTCTATTTGTTGATTGACGGAATAAAATTGTTGTTAAACTGGTTCATCAAAAGCTTCAAAATTTTGAAATCTCCTCCGGGAATTTTCAAACCATGCTTTTGCACGTCCTTCAACTGCTGTTCCAATAACTCATAATCTTAAATTATCCGGTACAAATTTGAGTCGAAAATAATCTTTCAAGTCACGCATAAAAATGCAACACAATTTTGGTATACTATCTTTTATCGAAAAATTGTTACTCAAAACTTGTATTTGTGGTCTGTTGTTAGCTGTTACGTTACTTGCATGTAGTCCGATTAAACTAATTTCCGCACGTGACGCGTCAATTTTCGTATTGTACTTTCTTTTTTTTTTGCCTCTTCTCCAATTGTTGTCCAAGAGTCTGTGTATCGTGTTATTATTCTGAATCCAACATTTTTGATTTAGTACGAACGACTTTAGCCGTGAATCGAATTTTGCCAACGGGCGTACCGATTTTATTTGTCGCTCGAAGTTTCGATCTGGTAAACATGGAATTACATCAATAAATTGTCCAGTTTTTTACAATTAATTAACTGGATTCTATCTGTTCTTTTTACTACTCACATTAAAATATAATCTTTAAAAACGATCCTTTTTCAATTCATGACAGATCACATTCACGCATAACGGAATAAAAACTATTATACCTTACACTACGATAAAAAAAAAAAAAAAAAAGAAGAAAACCATCGAATCCAACGAGACGTGGTTTTACGAAGATTCAACCGGAAGTAGGCAAAAAAGCTCGTTACACCGATGTACTACGTACAACGTAGATCGGAGCTTCGCGCGGGTTTGGCAAACGAACTTGGGGCGTGGGTAACGTAATCGATTGATTAGGTCGTAACCCGACAAAGATTGTGGAACATCCCGTACATTAGCAATCAACCGTCAGCCCATTCACTACGGGCATCGTACATATAAACCTATACATTTACGATACTGCACACTGCACGCAGCATACAGAGTCAGGAATACACCGCATCTGTAACTGATGCCTAACCCTAAACTACAACGACGAATC
This sequence comes from Neodiprion pinetum, assembly GCF_021155775.2. Taxonomy (NCBI): domain Eukaryota; kingdom Metazoa; phylum Arthropoda; class Insecta; order Hymenoptera; family Diprionidae; genus Neodiprion; species Neodiprion pinetum. Next base: position 9,279,165 of record NC_060237.1, on the reverse strand, counting down.
GGGGTGGCGAAGTGGCGGCGAGAGGGAGGGAGGGAGGGGAGGGGGCAAATCTAATTACATGGTCTGTGACGGCTGCTCGATGGGCGATCCTGACCCCCCCACCCTTTCCGCCCCCTCCGCCCCTGAACTTGCCGCGGGCCATTCGGTTCTCCACAGTGATATTACCTGGCCGAGTTGACATCCGGTTACGAGTTATACTTCGCTAGCGTCGAGTGGGTGGTGGGTAGGTTGGTGTACAGAGCTGCAGATGGTGGAGAGAGACACCCAGTCCGTTACTCGAGCATTAATTAATGCGGCTCCGATCTATTTAAATCGATTACACGAGTTGCAGTTGTTAATTATCTTCCCCTCCGCCCGGCCCCTTCTTTTCTATAGACTGGGATGCAGGTAACTGTATAAATAATTATAACTTAGCGTGTGCGCTTGTCTAATTTTCACTTTTCAACGCAGTGTTTGAAATTAAAAAAAAAATACTACAAACAACGTCGGTTCTCTGATGGAAGATTATTAAGCGAGGATTGAATGAAAGTTATACTCATAGGTATGGAAGAAAAAATATTTTTATACCGAGGACTCCTCTATACGCGGTGCATTTATTTTATACGGTTTGTGTTTGGACAGATGGTATGTGTATACCGACAATGTGTGTACGTGTTACGTTGGCGAAAGAGATAAGATCGGTAGATTAACTTCAGCTTGCGGTTGTACAGAACTGACATAATCAATTGCTGCGTTGTGGCACGCACTTAAACATCGTTAATGATTTATGAATCGAGTGCTGCTGGCTACGAGATAGCGAACATGTTTGAATTGTTCATTACAGCGAGATTAGCTTCGCGTATAGAAGTTTTGAACAACGGGTGACAGATGTCAGGAATTTGTCTGTTAGGTATTTACAGTACGGGAGGAATGTCAAGATATAGAGAAATGGATATAGAGATATAGAAAGTTGACTGGATCTAATTTTCGAAAAAGAATCTCTCATTGAAATCCAAGGCTGCAGAGGAAAACGCCTGTTGCAAACTGCGCACATTGAGTGGTTCATTATTTTTAGAAATATCGATCATCTTCAATTTGCATAAGAAAATGACAAAACAAGCCATAATACGTGTACGTAAAAACATTGGAATCGTATTGGTGTTCCAAAAATTAACAACGCTCGGGCCTTTCTGATTGGAATTCGTCCAAGGTGTTGAAATATCTTTCAAAACCATGGAGACATTGCTTTGATAAATTCAGCCTTTGAACGATTGTCATCCCGCAATGGATGCACGGATAAATTCTCAATACGCAGCTTTCTCAGGGATTCGGGTGTTCCGTTATTCTCTTCACAATTCAACCCTTATTCCTCAGTTTTTACGCGAACAATAAACCGCCGTCGCTTTTTAAATCCCACCACACCACAATGAAAACTACATTAACACAGAAAAGTACACGAGCCAAAATCGGTTAGGAAGTTGTAACAAAAGAAAAAAAAAAATCATCAAGTCGTTAACTGAAATAATCGAACGAAAACAATACAATGTAGGTGTAATACAGGTATGGAAAAAACATCCCCGACAGCGAATGAGCGAGTTGTCGGTACACGGGGTGAAAGGGATGCACGGGGAGAGGAAGAAATGGGGGGGGGGGGGGGGGGGGAGGAGAGGAGAGGAAGCCGTAGATGAGAGAGTAGAGTGTTAATTTTCGAAATGAAAATGAGACATCCATCTTTCACGAAATGCTTGGCACTCGACACTTGAGCACTCAGCCCCATTCTCTCACTCAACGCATTAGAGTAATGAATTAATTTCCATCCCACCCCTCCCCCGACCGACGGCAACCCGCCATCGCCACCCACTACTCGCTATCCTGGATTTAAAGTCTATTTTCTTAATTATAACCGAGCGACAATGGCGCCCCGCGTGTTATCACTTTGCTTAAGTAACGTGCCTAAAGTGCGGCTGTTAAGCGGCCGCTCTTATTTAGTAATTAGCCATTAAGATTAGTAATTTATTTAATGGATGGGAAATGAAATGTAAAAAAGTAATTTCTCTGCAGTATACGTATACATACGTATATATATATATATGTGTGTGTGTGTGTGTGTGTGTGTGTATGTACGTATGTATCGGGTATATGGACTTACAGTATTACACAGGCATGGCGCAGGACGCCAAAGTGGAACACTTGATCATCGAAATTGCGAGTAAAACATTACTACACTTGGGTACTTACGCCCTGCAGCCTGCAGGCTATCAGTTAATTTAACGGCCCGAGCCATCCCTTATGCTGTTCGATATTCGTCCATCGATATCCTATGTATATACATATATACGTACATACATACATATATATATATATATATATATATTATATATAGATATACATATATATTACATACCCACTTTCATAAATTCAATATCAATTCAATTTCATCATATAAAAATAACACCCCGTCGTCAACGTTCTGCTAGGCGGAATTCTCCGATTACATAAATTGATCGTTCATACATCCAGGTGCTTTTTTTTTTATTTTACATAATTTCTAAAAGCATTTTCACTGTAAATGTATATATGTATGTATATAAATCAATCTCGTCTGCATCTTAAGACCAAATCCAATTTAAGAGTGTTTACCGATCGTTGTTAAGAGCGAAATTCTGATCGAAGGGGAACTGTAATCGCGGAGAATATGAGTTTGAATAATTATGCAATTTATATAATCATTTCATCGAGTTGGATCGGGAACGAATCTTATACGAACTCCGAGTTCGTAAAAAAATATCTTGGTCATCGAGTGTTTTCTCGTTGATATTGAACTTGGAAGACTTACAAAACTGTAAATTAGAATGTAACAGTGCTTGGGATTGTTTTGACGTTCGAAAATGATTTCTCGAATGATCGAAGATGAAGTTTGACAAGCTGCTGAGCGAACATAGCCGCGTTGTTATTTCGAAATCGATTTAAGATCGCGATAAGAAAATTGTGACGGAACTCTGTTTGGATGTCGTAAAAATTTTGGTAGCAGAAGATATTACCGTATTCATGGGATTAGAAACCATTAAGCTTTGAGGGACAGTTTAATTACAGAAGCGATTAAACATCTTAACATGTGAACACACTCGAATGGTAAAGCAGGGAAAACGCGAGGTGGCAGAACCCGTGTGCGACCAATTAACATACTAATAACCAGCCGGTCTTGAGAGGACCAAGCGTAAAACCGCTGCATGGTTAAATTAAAACCTCTTAACCAGTCTAAGGAACGTGGAACCTGGTCCACTAGGAGAGGCGTGATTTTCTACGCGTTAGAATAATTGCTAACCCTATCGCGAGTAGAGCGAAAGGCACGGGGGATGAAGAAACATCTCTCGAGGAATAAAGAGGGATTTCGTTTCAGGTATCCAAATCGACGTTTAATTCGTTTTCTCGTCAATTTTTACTCCCGCTTCTTCTTATCGTCGCGAAAATTCGACGCGGGCTTTTCACGATCGCGAACGATAAAAATTCATCCAGTTAATTCGGTTCGCTTCGATGCTGCGGATGATCGAGGGTGGCTCAAACCCCTCGCTAGAATCTTAAAGATGAAAGTGGTTTCTTACCGAGCGTGGTGACGACGCCCACTGAACAATTTAAATCTTGCACTCTCTGTTTTATATGGGGTAGTTTTACTTTGACGGTAAAAAAGGTAATGCTAAAGTAGAATAAGAAGGGGAGAAAGCGGAAAAGACAAACTCTCCGGGGGGGTGGGGGTTAAAAGAGTCCGATGTATATTTATATACGCTGTGTCGCATCGTATACTTTTTCAGGTTTTTAAGCTAATTGTGTTTCTCCGTCGTTTCCGTTCTTGCCGATTCGTCCATCCAATTTTTTTACTTTTTTGTTTTTGGAAAAAAATCACGGTTTATATTATTTCCGGTCAATTAATGCGAGCAAAGTTTTTGAAAAATATTATGCAGAGAAATCACTGATTGCTTGGATTTTTATGTATACCTGTGTTTATAGATTGTGAAAAGTTTGAACCAGTCGTTACAGGAACACTGTACAAGGGGATAATATTCTTGTTCGTAATTCTTCGCGTCACCGTTTCGTATTTATACACTCGGGAGTTTTCTTAGGACGCGATTAAAGCGCCCCACATAAATGCGGCCCCTGCATCCGTCTTCTTTTCCCTCGTAACACGTTGCTGCATTTTCAATTACGCGAGGTTTATATTCACAAACATTTTATAAGGCAGGAATGCCGGAGTCCCACGCCAATAAGAGTGCAGGTCTACACCGGAGAGCATGTTAGGCATTAATACCGACGCTAATGAGCATTTCTAATTACGACAACGAGGAATAATTATAACTTATGATATTAAACCGCACGTGCACGAGAGGGGAAAACAAATAAAACTAATTGTTAATGGGAAGGATATTTCATCAGATTTATAACGGTAAAAACAACGGCAATCATTTTCTTGCGGACTAGCCCAGTTATTATACGTCAATTAAAATACAATACGCGAACAGTAATTAGCTGATTAAATCGAAAGCGAGAGGTCTGAGCTGCGTGTCGAATCGCCCTCTGCAACTCTGGTTTCTTTTCTCTTCTATTTACCTTCGCCGAAACTTGACTGGCCGCGGGTTTTCTTCAAGTTTTGAAGAATATCCGCGATCTGAAAGAAAGAAGAAAAAAAAAAAGGTGTTCTTGATTAGCGACACCGAAGAAGATTGGAAAAAAAGTATCGACCTACGAGTAATAACAACGATTGGATTTGTATTTGCGTAGATGTGAATTAGAGTTAGAATTAACGATTTTACAATTTTTATTAAATTTTTTAACGTCAAAGAAATTAACGATTCTAATACTTTATCTGCAAATCACTTTTTGCCACTAAAATTTTGTCAGTGCAACGAGGATTTGTACGTTCGATGCGCGGGACGGGCGACTTTGTTCCTTTTGTTACAACGGAAATTGAGATGGGTAAAAAAGATTTTTCGTCGTACCGCTCGTATGCGTAATAGGTATATACGTATACACGTACAGCGACGATCGATTGTTTAATAAAAAACCGTAGCTGTCCGGCGGTAAAGCCTTTACGCCGTTGTCAAATATCTCCCCAGCCTTTTATTACGGGAAACTTTTGATAAAGGCCAAATCCCTCAACCGCTAACTCTCTATACGTGTACACGGGGCGATAAAGCTCGTTCATTTTCGAATGAAATAAATAAGTCACCCGTTATAATCGGGAAATTCAAACATGGAATCGAAGAAAAACTGCTGCATCGACTCACTTTGTTAAATACCTGAATCTTACGATGTTGATTTAGAAAATGAAACGTATAATACATAAGAAACGGATATGGGAGCGTATTTTTTTTTTTATCTAGTTCTACCTATTTTATTGTCAAGAAACATCTGCAAGATAATAACGAAATAATTTGTCACTTGAAAGTTTGAACAACCGATTGCGCTTTTCTTTAGACAATAACAACAGCGCGACTGAATTCATATTGTTTCCCATTATGGTCAGTCTACTAACAACAAATACTCCGGTCCTTTTAATCGTTTGCGGAGAAAAGCGTTATTCATATTACGCGTAGCTACATTGCTTACAGATTTTCTCAGAAAGTTCCGCATCCGTGAACGGAATACCGCGACAAAACCTTAATCTTTCCGATTAACGAGCGTAAATTTTTCTTTCCCAGGGTGATTCACTTGAAGTTGAAAAATGTAACTATTCAAACGAATCGATAAATAATACGCGGTCCAAACATGAGCGATATTCAAATAATTTTACGTATTCTTCTCCACCCTATAATATAAAGCCAATTTTACATAAAATAAAGGAATACGTATAGATATGAATAATATATTGCAACGTTTTGGCGAACGTCACGAAATAAATACGGGTTCGGGAGCTTAATTGGCGAATCAATCAAAGGCGGAAATTAAATATTGAGAAAATGCCTTAATGACAAGGAAGTGTTTTCAATTCAACGCCCGAAACAAGACTGTTTTTACAATAATATCATTTGACGCAGGAACCTTATTCATTTTATGACACACGAAGTCTTACATGTCTTTTATCTGTGACGACTACTAGAACGGTTGTAAGGGTGATTTTACCCTTTCTAACAATACGTACGTACACGGAATAGACGAGTCTTTGTTTATTATCTACGATAATTAAGGTCGTGTATGACATAAATTAATGCATAACAATAAAAAAACGATCATCTTTCTCTCTCTCTCTCTCTCTCCCTTTCTCTGGCGCGGTCTTTTATCCCCCGTCGTCATTCCGATCGGTATCTCGTGTAATTTCACGAAACGATCGAGTCCCGCGATCTCATCCACCTGTAATATCTATACCGAAAAGAAGTCCCAACAGGGAACCGAAGAAATCATTCGCCTTTATTTATTCCCGGCTCTCTCTCGATCGGATCGAGTCCTTCTTCATCCCCCCCCCCCCCCCTCCCTCTCCGTTCACCCTCCCACAGGGCCTCGGATACCTTCGCACGTACCTGTAAGGACGGGGACACATCCAGCGGCCGATACGGCGTCGCGACGCTACCGAGAAGGGACGGGGTTTGGGAGACGACGGGCGTCGATGGGGTGGGAAAGCGGCACGCGTATCAAGCCGCATTGCGCATGAGTGGGATTTTCCCCGTGCGTGACGTCACCAGCTCAGTGGCACCGCGACGCGCGCGCGAGTTCATTCTCAGTTGGACCGCGGTGACGAACGTACACGGAGGCTGTCGGTGAGATAAGAGGTGCGAAAATTTGAGGGACGACAGGTGCGAAGAGGGGTGCTCGTTGCCCCGATACTACGCTCGTCTAACTTCCACCCCCGCCCGGGTAGGGAGGGAGGTAGAGAGGGTGGTTATCCGGTTACGGTGCGTCAGGATCGACGATTTTTTTCATCCGACGTATCGTCAGTGACGGATTGATTCGGTGCGGGCTCTAGATCGTTTGATATAAAACACAAGTGCGGCCCGTCGGTGCCTATTTATTTACACACGTACGCAGACACACGGAACAGTGTGCGGCGATTACAGCAGAGCCACGCGACTCTTGGTGGTGGTGGTGTTGTTGTTGTTGTTGTTGTTCTTGTTATTGTGCGGATGTTTCATCTCATCTTTGTTAATACGCAGTGGTGATACGCGGCGCAAATGGTTCGTTGAACATCCCCGAGGTTCGATTCGATCAGATGCTGACTCTTCGGGCCGGACTATCCATTCCGGATTTTCATCACCTTCTAAGCCTCGCCGTTGTCTGATGCCGGTGAGTCGACAAGATATTTGTATAACATGTTTCACCTGTTGTCGGGTATTTGATTCTATTCTTCGAAAGCATGATCAGGCGGCGGTGTTTTACCGCAGGTTTGTAAGGTAAATTTAAACTACACCATTTTGCATGCACTCGCAATGAAACTTGCTTATATACAGTTGGATACGAAAATCAAAAGCTCGTTGGAATTGAGTATCGAGTTCTTGTTATCGGTTTATTTTGTGTCTCGTGCTTTATAATATTATAATCCCACGAGTTATAAGGTATCCTGTGTTTTTCTTTTTTTTTTTTTTTTATGCGTGTGTATTCTACGTTCAATTCTAATAACACATCGACACGCGTTTCTGCGACTGACTCATTATACGTTATGAAAATCTTGTATGCAGCTGTTAATTATCCTGATTTTAATTACAAGCCGAGCCGTAATATTCGCACGGTTTTCCCTTAATGCCCGTGCATCCCACTACTCACGTACGCGCGATAAGGGGATCGAGGTTACAAGTTTTTAGGTGAGTTTTACAAAAAAATGTGAGAGTCGAATAGGCGACGCCGCCAGAGAGACCGACCGAATCGCTTATCTTTTCATCCGCCTTACCGTCTGCGGCGATATCTAATGAATCCGACCGCCGTCAAGTAAGTCGGAAGTCAATCTTCGCGGCCGGAAGCAGTCCTCCCCCCTTTCTCCTTCGTCCCCCCCCCCCCCCCCCCCCCCCTCCCCTCCACCCCCTCCACCAACGCCACAACCGCCACCCTTCAACTTTCCCCGCGGCGTCTCAGGCCCCTTTCATATCGCCGGCGCTGATCCTTCCTTCTCGCTCGCACTCTTCGTGACGAGAAGGCAACCCCTAAATGAAATCCTGAAATTAAAGCCGTATATTAACCCCACGGCGTCTCCTAAATTAAAAAACAACATTTTACGGCGAAGGCCGGCCTATCCGCCAGAGTTGTGCGCGGGGCGCCCTCTCCCTCCCCTCCCCCCTCTTCATACCCACCCCACCGATCTCTATACACACAGGGTTATACCCGGTCTCGACCGCCATTCTATTGTCCGTAAATTGCGTTTTTAAATTCGCGGGCTGACGCGGGGCGCCGGGACGCCGGGCGTCGGGGGGGAGGGCGGCGGAGAAGGCGCGTGGCCCAGTTAGCGCCTTTCCAAAATCTCCGGCCACCCCTGAATCGAATAGCGTTTTCCCTACCCTATGGCCTGTTATACACCAAGCGCGGTTTGCCACCGTGTAATGGATTCGTGGAAAACTTGGGTCGGCTTCTGCGGCTTTTGGTGCAACGGTTATGAGCGGGTAATTCGCTCGGGGAATCGGCGAGGATGTCATTGTTTTTTATCCCACCCTTTTTTTTTTTATACGATGTTAATTTTTTATTCTTTCTCTTTCATTTTTTCACGAAGAAAAGTCGCGCACTGAGAAAAAACGGGACAATTTTTCACGCTCTTTTTGGTTTTATTTACACATATTATGCGTAGTATTCTGATTCGAAAGACTAACGATTTCAGGTCTTAATTCGAAAATCAGAAATACGTGCACCGATCACGTATGTAATTTGGCCGAAATATCGAGTTTTAATCGTGGAAAATGTAACTATAAACGTGAACCAAGGCTAAAAGAAGAAAATATATTTTTAAATCTTAATGTACTTGTGCTTATTATAATTATCTTCGCAAACCATCTCTTACACGTTATTTTTCAAGATTAAAAAATAATACCGATTTGGATGAATTTCAGCCAAGTTTAAATAGCCTGTATCGCATAGCGACAAGATTGTAAAATTTTCAAAAATATATTTTTATTTGTTACATGTAACTGAATGGAAGAGGTTTCAATTAGTTATCATGAGTTTAGTGATTTTCGTTTATATAAATAGATAAATTGGCAATTACTGGCGTTTTAGAATCGAATCAGTAGGTACATGAAAAATCAGTTTCACGAGTAAAAATAAAATATTCTTTTCAAATCCATCAAATCTGAAATTGTTCAAAAGAAATGTTTGTCTCTCAAAGTCGAATCAGGGCGCAGCTAATTATACCAGTTGAAAAATACTTCCAATCGTTGATAATTCACGAAAGGACGAACTGTGCTATCTGAAAAAAAAGAAAAAAAAATCGAAAAGCAATTAAACAAAAGAGAAAAAAAAAAATGACGTTCCTGTCAGTGCACTCGACCGATCGAAAGACGTTACAGACATCGATGCAGGCATTCGCTGCTTGCTATACGCTGCTATATCAGTTCCGGGTCGCCTTGATTTCACGCTCGTGATTGGCTGAGTTCACCAAGTGAAGTTGGTCGGTCGCGGGCCGCGGATGCACACGTGTAAAATTAGCAATCAACGCTCTCCGACGACGGAGATTCGGCGGTGACCCAACGCTCAACGGACCGGTTGAAATTGGGCAGTCCTGAACCTCCGACACGGCTACCCTCGAGGAGGATCGAAAACCTCGGGTGAGCGTTAATTGTTCGCTTTTTACCGCCGATGTCCCGCGACGAATCCTCGACGCACAACGCGTTAACACCGACCTTTGTCGTTTGTGCCTCGCCGCTCGTCGGCTCGATGTGTACATTGCGGCCCTTAAAATCACTCGGAGAAATTACATTTTGATACAGCTGGTGCGAAACTTGATTAAAATGAAGGTCGGGCTGCAAACGCGTTTGCCGGAAATATTTTCGGAATTGTGAGATAATTTTATACGAATATGCTTTTCAAGATTACGCAAAGGGTCGATAGCGATTGGAAATGATCAGGTCATCTAGCCTTCTTGATATACTGTCACAGCTTATCGGTGAACGAGTAACGAACTTGTACGCTTGTTGCCTGTGACATGTAGGTACAGGATGGTTGTCAAGAACCCTAATCTGTGGTAGAATTTCATTTTTAACTCTAGAACCGTCTGTGAACTGCTTTAAGAATTGTTGGAAATCAACTATACTTTACGAAGTTTTCAAAGAAATTCATTGCAATTATACCTGAAGAGAGTGAGTTGTGCGATAGGAGGAATTTTGAATAAGTATTAACGACCGCTTTTCCAGCATTGAAACACATTTTTTTCCTCAACAAATTCCCCTTTCACTGAAACGCTGAGACAAAAGTCTCTTTATTTAGGTTCAAAGTCCTGTGGAAAAAGTTTCGCTTCGTTCAGTATCTCCTATTTCGCGATCGCGCATTGTACTAGGAATGACGCTGGGCGTAAAGAATATCCGAAATCATCAACGCGGAATTCGAGAATCTTCGTTTCCCACCGAAACGGCCAATCAGCTGTTCGGGCGTCGCCATATTTTCCTGCGACAGTGGCGCCGCGGCGCGAGTCGCGTCCGTCGGTTCGCGCAGGATCCGCAAGGTTTGGAAACGCTCCGTACGTTGGGAGCAAGGGCTGTATAATGGAAGTTGAAATTGGTCGGGCCTGTCCTGGCTGGGCAAGCGAGCGGGGTCGACGGGGAACGGAGGTGAAAGCGGGTGTGCCGTACGAGCAGCTATCGGCGGAAGGGAGAGGGTGGCGCATTCCATGCCGAAATTGCTTCGCACTGCGATCCGACCGAATACAAGGATCCGGTCTGAGGTTTAGGCTTTCGTCGTCAAAAAATACGTAGCCAAACCGTAGAGAAAGAGAGAGAGAGAGAAATAGTGCGGGATAAAGAGCGGGACGGACGGAATAAAGAGAAAGACGGAACGCCAGAGAGAGAGAGAGAGAGAGAGAAGCGTTGATTAAAACCGCCCTTCGAGCGAGCGAAGCCGGGCACATGTACACAGAGAGGTGAGCGGGTGTGTTCAGAAACAGTCGGCGAGAGTGGAGGTGGTAGGTGGTAGGCGAGCCAAGGCGCTGCTTGCTTAATTACTAAAAGCTAATCAATTCCAGGGAAGTAAAGTTTAAATTGCAAACTGAAGTATAGCTCTCTTCCTATAACGTGTAGGTGGGTGCGGGGGGGGGGGGGGGGGGGGGACACGAGCCACCTATTTCCACCCCGCAAAGCGATATTACTACTTACTACATTCGACGGAATTACCCGTTATGTACCTCCACTCCTCTCGTCCCCTTCCTTCCTTCCACCCTCCCTCCGTCCCTCCCTCCCTCCATCACCCCTCTGGATCGCAACACCCTGACAAGTCGTTGAAAATCAAAACTGCGTGTAATCCGACCCCTGTTTATTTATACCAGGATCGAGGGTGGACGGACGGTGAGCTTGCGCAATTCTGATGACCGGTGAAAATTGAAAATTTTTGTTTCATTTGTCAGGGGAATACGGATGAGGGAGAAATTTCACGTTACTCAATTCTCTTTTCTATCTTTAACGATTAATTACATGTGATTTCATCGAATTTAATCTCAATTTATTACGGCGAAATTGATACGTCATTGATAATAAGTTTAGCAATAATTGAATACATAAAATAATTGATTTCCTGGAATGTTTAATTTATTTTACGGTTGTCGGATGTGCGTTGGAATTTTACCAGTTTTGATTGCATATCGCAAGGCTGTGTATTTTAATATACCGATAAGGATTTTCTGTTTTTTCTTTGCATGTATTTTAGATTCGTGAGTCGCGTCAATTTTTAAAAATTAATCAAATTTGAATCACCTTCGTGTCACATTGTTCTCATTGGTGACGGGGATTGAATTTTATCCGTGAAAAACGTGAGAAAATTCAGGTGATCTAACAGTAAATTTTTTTAAACCACCCTTACGATGTGTTTATAGCCGAATTAAAATTTCGCACACATGATTTTTTCAACATTAATCCATTTAAAATTCGAACGCTCATCTTTTTCATCTTCGACTCTTTCGGTAGTTCTTTAGCGATTTAATCATCATATGCAGTGTAATTGCTTTCTTAGAGGCTAGATCAGTTAACCTGATTATTATAAAAAAAAAGAATCTCCTTGGAAAGACGTAGAAAGGTAAAACAAATCTGCGAATGCTGGCTCGCTTAAAGCTCAAAGATTAATGGTTGCCGGGAAGGATGGCTGCGAATCGGATAGTAAACTTGGTCCGACTACGTGTGTATAATATACGTATATCATATACGTATAAATGGTATGTACACAAATGCACGGGGTATAAGTCGTTACCGAAAGAGCGACGTCTCTCTCTCTCTCTCTCCCTCTCGCTTCTCCCTTATTCTTTCAATCTCACTTATTTCTATTTCTCTCGTTGTTCCCCCCGCGACGTCTGTCTCTCTTCACCACTCTTCTCGGCAGCCCTGTCGCGAAAACTGTATCAACTCTCGACCGTTGGTAAAACAAGCAATAAAATCAATGTCGTTACTGCCAATTCAATCCGCAAGACACATTGCGCAATTCCACGTAGGTAGGTATACAATTTTACGCCAGAATGCCCCTCCCGCTTCTATTTACTTCGTCAGATAAGGTACTCCCTTATTCTCTGTATAAATCCACACACACACACACACGCATATATATACCTAAGCGTGCCTCTATGCGTACCACACCACCTATAATTTCAGTTAATTCTCTTGTTATTACACTTACAACACAAATAGAAATAATTTCAATCATCCAACGCGTCTTCTTTCAATGTCCTTTTAACCAAATTTTCATTCACTTTTCCCGTCGTTCGAAAGTTGTACAAGAAACATTTTTTCTCACCATCAAATTTTCTTCACACCCCCGATGCGCGCTTGCCCGATTCGCACGGTCACACTTTGATGAAACCGTACGCTTGAGTGCGCTTGCGCCAAGTTTCTCGCTCATGCGCAATCAGGCTGACCGACGACGTTCGTGCGGTCGAATTTAAGTTGCTCGGGGTTTTCGAGGTTACGTCGAGTGTCGATAAATTTATAAAGTATTTTAATTACAGAATCGAACGAGTGTGTGACATGATCACGCGATCTCGACAAACTTTTGTGTATCATCAATTATTTATTAATCGACGAAGTTTTAGCCGGCGAAATTAGGATTATGCGGTGTTGAAAATTCTTTTGAAATATTTGAATCCCGGTAATCAAACATCAACTTTTTCCTCGCGATATGGGTTATTGACCGTATATGTATACAAATGTTATACGTATATATATATATATATATATATATGTATATCTGTGGTGTTATGAATAAAATACGAGTCGCTGGACAAACGAATGGTAGGTACGTGGATATATAAGGTTATTTTCGCGTGGGTGCCTTGAATTTCGGAGGTCTGCGCAGACTTAATTTAATTCCAATCCAACACGCGATCTCGACTCGTATAATCCAATACGTCGAATTACCTTGTACCAGAGTTAAGCCCCCCCCCCCTCCCCCCAACCCTCCCTCCTCCCCCGCCCAGCCCCTGACGGCGCTTTTCTAATTTTTTAATCAAATTATACGCCAACCTCTCTTCCTCTCTTCCACTTCCTCTTTCTCCGTCTCTTCGTGTATTCATCCCCACCCCCCACCCCCCTCTCCTATGCGGTGAAACGCTATTAGTTTATAGTTGGCCGCGTGTATTGGACAAAAATAATGTATTTGGCCGGTACCGCGGTTGCATGGTGGGGGGAGGAAGAAGAAGGCGGAGGAGGAGGCGAAGAGGGGTGGAGGGGCGGAGGGGGAGGGGGCTGCGGGTTCACCCACTTAGAAGGATGGACTGTGCGAAATTGCGAAAACTAATTCCATTTCGTCGGCGTATAAGTCTTGGCTTCTCCGGAGGCAGTAAACCAATCACATTAGAGGCGCCCTCTTCCCCTCCACCACCCCTCTCCACCGCCCGTTGCCGCCTTTCCCCCCTCACCAGCCGGCATCTCGCTCGCCAACATCACCGCAACTTCTGTTATCCGCTTCTGCAACCCCCACTTTCTCCTTTTCCTTTTCCTTCTCCTTATTCTACTTCTTCTTCTTCTTATTCTTATCATTTTTCCTCCCCGTTTTCATCCTCTTACGCTTCTTTTTATTTTACCCCCGATGACCACGTGCCCCCGGATATCATGTTCTATACGTTTTTTGGTTTCTGATCGACGTGTGCAGTCCAGCTGCGTCGAGTTGATACCGAGAACTATGGGGGTGTCTTTGTTGAGGGAGGAGAAAATTGTTGTATCACGATTTTTCGGTGGGCCTACTTATAGGTTGTACGATGTACGGTGGAGGACGATTTGAAAACGGTTTCAAAAGATCCGCGAAAAATGTAGACTTATAGATTTTCAGCGAATTATGGGTGTGTGTGTGTGAGAATGTAAACTCATTTCACTTTATTTTTACTCAAGTTCGTTTCTGATTTTTGTAATTTTGCTCCAATTTTGGTTGTTATTATAGAAACTCGAAATAATTTGTTTGGAAACCCTTCGATACCATGTTGTCAAACTTTTACGAAGATATTTTGAAAGCTTTGGGTCAGAACAGTTTCATACAGATTTTATCTTCTTGACAGAATTGTAAATTTTTTTGGGTTACTTATTTTTTCTCTCAAACTTATTTGAAATCCGTTAGAAATCTTCGGAGAATTTATGAAAGGATTTAAAGGATGTATCGAGGAGTACAAATATTTTAAATCCATTACGATACTATGAATTTGCAAATAGGTACACGATTTTTAATTCCTGATTAAAACATGAAAATGATCACTCCAGGTCTGTGAAAAAATTTTTTCATTGTTAATCCACAAGACTACGAGATTCATTTTTGACGAATCAGAGTCTGGAAATATTGCTTATTTTTATTCTTTTCGAAATGAAAACTGGATAATTGTAAATTGTGAATACTTTTTATACGTATAAAAAGCCGCCTCTGAAGCAAAATCAAAGTGTTCAAAACTGGATGATATTAATACTCTCGAATTCTCGGATGAGATTCGCTTATTAATAGTAACTTCGGGCAATATCATTTACGATTCAACGGCGCAAGATTCAGTAATTAATTACATCGGATTCCCATCGGGATTGAATCCAGCAAATATAGATTCATGCCGGAATGAATGTTACCGGAGCCAACTTGGGTATCCTCTGATATTTGCCTCTCGAACCGCCGCGTGTAGAACCAATCGAATCGAATCGCTCAGACTTTGAATATCATTATATCATCATTTCGTTTAATTAATTATCATACCTGTAACCTTTCTTATAATGTATCATAAAACGAAACTCATCGGGGACCGCGACGATGATCGTTAAACGACGCGTATCACGCAGCATTCGCCTTATGCGAATGCAGCAGATCGAAAAAAACGCGAGAAATCGAACACAACGTACAGGGCATTCCTTAGGAACTCGGTCAGCTTCTAATGGGTTTTTTTTTCACCATGATCAAAGCGCAAAATACGGTTTGAAGCGATTAAATCGTTTTAGTGTTAGAAAATTTATGGATCGTTATGAAATATTTTCAGAAGTGGAAGTAATCTTCTG
This sequence comes from Neodiprion pinetum, assembly GCF_021155775.2. NCBI lineage: Eukaryota > Metazoa > Arthropoda > Insecta > Hymenoptera > Diprionidae > Neodiprion > Neodiprion pinetum. The sequence continues at coordinate 9,263,575 of NC_060237.1, read as the reverse complement.
TTCTGTTTCTGTTCGTTTTAATGGGTTCAAGAAATTTTAACCAATGATTTTAACGTCGCTAACGGCTTCTACGAGGAAATAAATTTATAAATTAACGTGTCGATAGGTTTGTGAATTAATTATAACTAACCTGAATTAATGAGAATTAACTGGATTACTAAAAATTAACAGAAATATAGAGAATTAACTGAATTATGAAAAATGAAGTCAAGTTGATTTGAATTAGTTTGGATTCGTGCCAGAATTATCTGTTTACAGAGAAGAAAATTAAATTGAAATCAAAAATTAAGTTGTATTAAAAAGAAGTAAAAAGAAAGCTTCGAACTAACAAGATATACAAAAGAATGAATTGAAATCACTTTGAATTAGGGTGAGTCGTCGAGAAAAAATGGATATTCATGAATTGAAATGTACCAAGTTGAATGAAAGAAATCTATATAAATTAAAAAAAAATTAATTTGAAATAAAAAAAATCAAATCGAATCACACGAATTTATTTAAATCAATTCAACTCAAAAAATGATTGCGTCACTCAAATCTTGATTTACTTCCTTCTCGAAACTGACGGTTGTCCAATATTAGAAGAGTGGTGAACGAATGAACAAGGAATGGACGTGCAAAAAAATATCCGAAAGTCGTGCGACTGTTTCTTGCTCAGAGTTGGGACAACGATGCAAAAAGTATTTATCAAACTCAGGATGATTATTGTGAGCCATTGGTCACGTTTTCGTGGAATACCTCTTACTTATACATATCTACGCTTTGACACGCAGCTATTGTTACATCTACCGCATTTTAACCACGGGAATTGTACCAATTAATATACATTCACATATATGTAATAATATGCATGCTTCTGTATATATTCACACGAAGCCGATATGTAATTTTCTGTCAATTAACTTATTATAATTACATCGTTTCCATATTTAGCGATCCGATTACCTCCCAGGCAATTTCTCTCCGTCTTCTCATCCCTGCACAAGTGTCAGCTGTACGAATACACGCGTATGTACAAATATATATATGTATATCTACGCTGCACCCTAGATCGCGTGATGATGCTAATTTTATTAATAGAAAAATAATTATGAGACGAAAAGGGAATTAAATTAAAATTCAAACAGGCTCAAGTGACATGCGTGAATATGTACATATATATATGTATATATAATATTAATTATGTGTGTGTCTAAACGTATAACGATGTATATCCGGTGTGCAATAATATATTATTTTTACATACAACTCGATAGGTAATATGTTACACATGGAAACCGTTGTGACAATTTATCGGTTTAAATGGATAAGAAGATGAAGAAGAGGAATAAATTAATCAACAAATGAGCTGCCAATAAGGACAAGAAAATGAAAAAGGAACAGAAGCTTACCTTCTTTCTCTCACGGCGTTACAACTAGTACTTATGTACGTACGTGCAATTCGCAATCGTATGCATGCGTATATCTCGAATGAAATTAAGCCGCGTAATGAGACACCCTCGTTCGCTCACCGCAGTATAAATGCAACGGCGCGTGCGTGTGTGTGTGTGTTTCAACATTGCGTGCATGCGAACGCTTGCAGGTGGATTATATTATAGTTTTTTCTTCCATTTACGATGTGTATTTATTTGATTTATTTTTGTTTTTTGGACTTTCGTAACGAGACTGTCTATTTTACGAACCACTTTTGCGAAAGGGAAACGGAATATTATTGAAAATTTCGGTAAGATTGTAGCTGAAAATCGACACAAGTTTACGGTGTGACTTTCACGGGGTGAGTATATTAGACATTGATGGACAATTCAGGAATTCTCAGTTATTTCTACATTCGTTTTTGATTTTTTCAAACTCATTATGTTGCGGAATAAATGAAATCCTGCTCGTTAAATGAACGACAAGTGAATTTATTCGATTATATTATGTCAATAAACTTGCCTAAATCGATTGTTCATTCACGGTATAGATAAGTGGAAAAGATATTCGCGGTGTATTCCATCGATACTTTGAAACTTTTTTTTAAATTTTGGGCTAAGTTTGAATATGCTGAGATATTTGCGATCAACAAAAAATATATTCAGTGGCCATATGTTTGAAGACTGAGGTTAAATTTGAAAGAGTTTAAAAATTAATGAAACCCAAATCATCGATTTGTGGATATTTATCTACGCAGTGTCGCACGAAGACCGAAAGCATGACCCATTTCTCACAACCGATTTTCTCCAATTTTCGTTTTTCTGTATAAAAGAAGCCAGAAACAAACAACCTGACCGTGCGTTTACGAAACACACGATTGAAATTTCTGTGACTCGCATTTATTATCCCCGAATCTGCAGAGTTTCATTTGATCTCGAGCTTGCAGCCTCGGTTACGGGCAAATAGACAGAGGGATGTGAAAAAAAGTTGATATTAACATTGCGGTTTCGTTCTGTTTGGTCGCGTTTGCTCGACGCTGACATGACGTGACGATGAAAAAAAGAAGAAGAAGAAGAAGAGCGGGTAAAAGGAAACTAGCGATGTGGGGGGTGGAGGGGGTGCAGGTCGAAACAAAACAGAAAAATTGAAAAAGGTGGAAAAAGGTGAAAAAGAAAGTTGGTAATTATAAAATTAGTAAAAACAATTTATCGTTTAATCTTGCATCTCCTCCCACTCCATTCTCTCTTTCTGCCCCCTCTTCTCTTCTTATTATCCCCCCCCCCCCCCCCCCCCCTATCCTCGCCGCTGCCGTGATACCCGACTGTCTTATTCTGCCTCTGGTGAGAGCCTTTCCGCCGAGCAATGATATACCCTATAATAAAAATTTTATAATTACTTTTTACTTCTATTAGGGAAATTTTAATTAAACCTAAGAATTTCTTAACGAGAAAACCAGTGCCGTGTTCCGCTCTTTCAACGGGAGACGGAAAGAAAGAAGGAATGAAAGAGAGAAAAAAAATGAAGAACAAAAAAAAAAAAAAGAAAAGGAAAAACGGATATACGAGAAGAAGAGAACGGCAACCCAACTGATGAAACAGCACTTAAGTCACGGTGTTTTAAGTTTATAGTATTACACGTACTGTACGTATGCCACCCTGTATAAGTATTTGCAGTCTATGGTCACTTTGTTGACTCAACCAATTTTGCATCGTACAAACGGAGATGTTTTTTTTTTTTTTTTTTATAACTTGATACATTTTTTTTTCTATACTTATCACGATTAATGGTTGTATATTTATGCTTGAATAAAAGTACATGGTTTCACTTTTCTGTGAAACTTTCATTGCAATATTTACAAGGCTTACGGTAGTGACGTTAACGCAACGAAATATCGTTCAATCACAATTTTGCAAGTTTAAAAGTGAAATTCAAGAAGTCGAGTTTTGAAAAAGCGATTCTCATTCAAATTACATCGTTAAATTGATAACTTGATTTGTCTCAGCGTCGTCAATTTTGTAGATGATAATAAATGACTGATAATATTTCCATCCGATTCATCAAATATATATTAAATTTTCTAAATGACTGCATAAATCATATGAATAAAATTATTTGAACGGTGCTTTGAACAGCTGGTTACGAGTAAATAAACGATTTTGTACGTGAGAAAATTTCACCTTTAGCAGAGAGCAAGGAAAATAATTTTCCCAGTGTCAAATCTGATACCTCAGATGCTTTCGAAGCGAGTAAGGTATGATTACGATACTGAAACATTTCCTTTATCATCCTGTTCTTTAATTGTTCGCATGCGTTAGTATATTTGAGTATATATATGAGTATATTTAATATGTACACATGCATATACATATCTTGGATATGATATATAACCGACATCGTTGGTTTTTGGGCGGCACGCCGCTATATTAGAACGATCAGCTCCCCCCTCCGCGGGCGGAGAAAATTATATTTGATTCTAATCTAGCAAATGGGACGGCAGTACAGTCTATTTATTTACACTTGACTTGACTCGCCGCTGCTGTTGCGGTGGTAAAAGATTTGTCGGGACCGTGCAGGAAAAAATTGATCCAAACGTACGCCGTCGAGGGGTGAAAATTTCTATACATTCATTTTCTGCTCCGTTCGAAGGAACAAAAATTGCGACGCAACAAAAGCGAAAGGAAAACGAAGAAGAAAATGTACGGCAAACTAAAGGAATTTGAAAAATTTGAGGATGAAGTTGAAGAAAAAAAAATAAATAAAAAACAACTGCGGAGAAATTATACCGTCAGTAGGGAAAATGTTCGACGTTGAGAGCGGGTAATATTTTTCCCAAGGATCTTTCCCGCGCGGACAATAGATTTCCTAAATCGGGAACAAGTTGGTCGGGCATTTATAGACACACACCAGTCAGGGCTCGACGAAGTGGCTATTTTCCACCGACTGCGCTCCGATTAAAAATCCAATTTCGTAGAAATAAAATGCCATTTTACCAAAACTTTAACCCCCCTCCCCTCCTACTCCTACTCCTACTCCGACCTACCGGTAGCAATTTAGACTCGGCCATTTTAGGACCAAGGAATGTTCTCAGAGAGAACTAATTTATTTAGCAGCTCTCAATCGGTCAATAAATTTGCGAATCGCTTTCTCGCTCAGCTCTCGCGCGCATCTTGATACTTTTTCCATTTACTGAAATTGATATTACTTTCGCCGAGGCGACGGCTATCTCGATATATACTTGTGTGTATATATATATATACATATATATATTATATATATATACACGAACACACACACACACACACGTGTACAATATTCGTTCGGATTGTATCTAACCGGCACCTCTGACCTTGTATCTATCTATTTATCTGTCTATTTATATATTTATCAAAAAAAAAAAGCAGACGACGAAAAACTTCTTTTTTAATCGAACGCATTTTTACTAATGATTGATTACATTTTTTATAAGCAGTTCAAAGCCTAGTAGATTTAGTTCGATTTTATTTAACGATCGCTTGTTTTTTGTTAGAAAACTATTCTTCACGAATTGATTCGGAATAATGTTTTCTGTCGATAGCCAATTTCACAATGCTATTTGTCGATTGGAACTATTATCAGTGCTATCAGTTACATGTATGATGAAAAGGTGAACGTGTGAAAAAGTTTTCATCTTTGAATATTTCATGCATTTGAGAATTACGTGATATGAAAAGAGAATATCTTAAGAAATTTCCGGATAAATGTAAAAACGACCTCACTGTATATTCACTGTAAATTCTAGATGAAAAACATGCAACATAATTTGATTTGATCCAAGGTAAATAATGAAATATGGTAAAAATTGGTAATTCATTCTTTTTCCAACTCACTCACTCTAATCAATAATTTTTTTTACAACGTTCGGTATCTCCATATTTTTTTTCTTAAATATCCGTCTCTTGAAAGTTACTCGGTCAAATTTTTCTCAGTGCATTTTGTTGCTTTACGAATTTCTTTTTCATATTCAAAATTTCATTTCACTCAAGATAGCTAATTTGCCTTGAAACATCACAGTTAAAGACTATCTCAGAATTTTTTCGGGCTATTTCTACGCAGTGACATTTTACGAGGAGTTTCCAACGACCCCCGTACTCAATACAAGATTCTAAAAAATTAACGAGACAAAGACCACCGAGTAACTCGAATTAACCTCCGTTGGCAATATTTCTAACAGTTCTCTGCGGCAATTCTCGTCTTTCTAGTTTTGCGTGATACAGTTTCTAGTTTCGGTAGGAATAGGAAATTAAATTCTGCCAACCGCGCTGTCAAGCCTTGAATTAATTCACTTCACTTTCCGGGATATTAGAAATCTAATTCACTTGCCGGATTACGCCTCCTTCTCCTTTCTGCGTACCTTCGTGTAATCTAACTTACAGCGTCAACTAACGCGAGCAAGAAAGACCGAGCCTCGGATCCTTGCGTGCGTGGCTTTTAATATCACGTTTCTACTCGCGAAAGCTGATAAAGCGTAGCGTAATTTCCGAGATTCGGTATCGTTTCACGGCAGTAATTGACACTCGAAGAAAGAGCTAGAGGCCGAAAAAAAAAGAAAAAAAAACAAAAAAAAAAAAAAAAGAAACTAGAAAAACCCGAGTAAGAAAAGAGGAAAAATCGTTCATCAGAATTATATATTATACCTACTTGAGTTTCATGTATTCGGGTAAAACTTGCCAGAATCACTGAAAAAGAGCGTTATTTTTTTCAATCTTTGTCAAAATTTTGTGTTTATAATAAAACGTGTCTGTGTCTTTCGAAATTTTCTATTTCGTTTATAATTGACGGAATATTTTAGAAAATTAATGTTCGATTTTTCAGTCTTACAATTAATATTATGTAAATATATTATAAGAATCGAATGCTGTTGCAAAATAAGAGAAGATGAAACACGTGCGTTCTGTCGATGAAGGAATAAAAAAAAAAAAATAAATAAAAAAAAAAAAAACTCCAACGGATCAGGATAATTTCTCCGTGAGAAAATTATCGAGACGCCGACGAGGGACTTTTCCGAGTCGTTGGTGAATTGAGCCGTGCAGCTGCCGGGGCCTTTGGAACGTGGCCACCGCCAGAACGGAGGATGATTGAATTATGGAGCGGTCGCGAGGTGCGCCATTCGTCGGTAGCTTTTGTCCAGATTTTCGAACCTAATTTCCCGCGGTTTCGCGCGCCACCTTCGTTCACGATGGATTAACTTCTGCCAGCGCGGCAGACTCCGCTGATAGAGAGAGAGAGAGAGAGAGAGAGAGAGAGAGAGAGAGAGAGAGAGAGAGAGAGAGAGAGAGAGAGAGAGGGAGAGAGAGAGAGAGATGCTCTCTATCCCATAATTCGCATTCTCGGATAGACGGAGGAGGATGAGGAGGAGGACTGAAATCCCACCCGAGGCAGGTTCTCAACACAAATTCCTTTCAAAGATAATTAATTAAATGACCAATTAGGGAGATTATAATATGCCCTTTGCAAATCGCGCGGTATTCGTGTGCGTATATACGTAAAACACCGTCGGCGTATTCTTTGTCTCTTCTTCACTCACAAGGCCACCCGACTCTTATTCTTCCCTCAAGTATTATTATAATCAGTTTTTACTTTTGCAGCTATATCTGTATAAGCTCTAAAGGCAGTTATATTCTGCAATTTCTTCATTTATGTACGTAACGTTTAATTAGGAATTATAACTGTACTTGTGTATGTATGGGACATTTCACGCCAACTCAGCGAAACGATGATCGTGACATATTTTCATTTTATCAAGGATATTTCCCGTGTCAGTGAGACTTCTGAAAACGTTTTAAATAAAAGAAATTTCACCTGTTTTTAAACACCCGTCTTTGCTATAGGTATGAATTTTTCCATCTCCAAAAAACCCAAATTCGTTTCTACGAATCAAGAGAAGAAACATTCAGTTTTCTGGAATAAAATATTTTCACGCAATATTAAAAGTGGAAGAACCTTTTTTTTTTCTATTTTTTTCAATTCCTTTTTCTATTTTCATACCTGTTCCAAATCTATTACATTACATAACGCATCTCCCATTTGATCAGCGACTCTTTAAATTTGTTTACCAATCCTAAAACGTACTCACGATTTATTTTCTAAAATTTCTTTTTTCAACAGATTTTCGAGGAGTATGAGAATAGGAAAAAATCGATTGAAAAAATAAAATGAATACGATTTCAAAAGTCGAACTCAACGTCCTTCCACTCCGATCGTGAATCTAGCGTGAAAATTTTTCTTTCAGATGTCGTGCTAATATAGGAAAAATTCTTGATGATGTGAAAAAATTTCACGGTCAACCGTTTACCGAGTTGGCGTGGAATGCCCTATATACGTACGGTATTTCTCTACTTTCATCGCGTTTATGCTTACGATTAACCGAATCTCAGGTTCGCATATTATATACACGCACACGATGCGAACGGCTCTGTTTGTACAGATTGTTTGCGAATTTAGGACAAAGAGATACGAAGCTTTCCTCGCGTAGGTACTTTCAGAGAATAATAGGTTACACGAACCAGTTGCCTCTAACTCTGAAATGAATCTCTTTAGTTAAATATATGTAGGTGTAGGTATAACCTTTTAATATACATGCATGAATGTTATTGAGTGCTTCTGTGTAATTGTAATTAATGCATAATTGTTGGACCTTCAATTATTGAAATAATTGAAACGGAATGTGCGGTTTTGATGATACGTTCAAATTTTATTAGGGCAACAATTATCTGTCGAATTTCACGACAATTCAGGGTTTCGTCGGGCTCATTTGCGTTACAATTTTACGTCAGAACCTGAGCATTGTTAACAAGAACAGCGTTAAGAATGATTGTAAAATAAGATAAAACGGAAAATGTCATTTGTAACGTAATTGTATGTATATTTGAGGGGATGAGATTTTTCTCAGTTCATGGTATATATTATTCATAAAGTGTGATTTTTATTGTATCGTCTTAATCAATATGCCGCCCAAGCGATACCTATACATGATATCATGTCGCACTGAGAAAAATTTCATTTGTTATAGTAACTAAAATTGTTGGAATTACGAAAAACGAGGTACGCGTGACCATTTTGCGCTATCGTCGATCCTTTTTTGATAATTGCAACGCAAAATCAGTTTCTTCGGTTTACTGTAAATTTTTAGTTAAACAAGCCTTTGACATCATTTTATTGTTGCATGAGCATTACATTTTCGCAGCAGTTGCAAGAAAATATAGCAACAGCGATCGTAATGAGAAAGAATAGCAACGGATACCAGAGTTTTCGGTAACAGCTAGAAAACTAATATTCATTTTCTACTTAGAACTGTATTTTTCGATTGTGGTAAAAAATGAAAATAGTCAAGGACTGAGCGGTAACTGGAACTAAAAATTTCTCTCAGTGCGTGATGTGCGTTTTATACAGCAGAAAAGCGAGCACATAATATTAATTTCGTTCTTAATCAACACGCGAAACGGTAAGATTTATTATAATTGAAAATCCGCCACCCTTGAGACAATCTGTGCTCATTCAGTAGGTATACCATGCATGTATAATATGTTATTTCACGCATACGTATACATTACCTATACATATAGACTTATATATTATGGGTGCCTACCGTATATGGATGTAAAATTTTAATCCGCTCAAGAATGAGAGCTGCTGTTGTAATTATTATTTTAGAAACCGGCAAGCTTTTGTGCGGATTAATTTCGAGAGAGTAAATTAGTTCCGAACTTGGTTGGTACGGTTATATTGCATCACGTTCCGCAGCTAATAGTTTATTACGTGAAATCAGCGATGTAGGTGTGCAGAGAGGTTGGTTCGCCTACGCCAACTAACGTTCAACTATTTATCGCAACGCATACATACAAATGCCGATATAATTCTACGTTATTATATCCGTTATTGAATACATTATAGCTGTATTGTTGAACTTCAGCGGTGCATCTTGATTTAGATATTGATTTCTATGTTCAATTGTTGACGTTGCTTTTGTGAAACTATGGTATCCTGCTCTTTTTGTTTTTACAATTTCAGCTTGATCTCATTTATTCATAATTAATAAAATTTAGAACAACGATGACGAAGAATTATCCGTGAACAAATTAGGTGTATACAGCGTGTTGTGACATACATTTATTGTACATACTATATGTGTATAATACATGTTCACTTGATTTCAAATTTCAGACACTAGCGTCTCATTACAGTGGATGTGATGTGATGCGGTTATCGAAAAAAGCCTGAGAAATAAAAAAAAAAAACATACATCGTTATACTTGTGAAGAACAATTGAAAAAATTGACGAACAATTAATAAATTGGTAGGTCAAGTTGTTAGTAGACAATGTGAAACTGTGCCAATTTTTGCTACAATTGCGATAATTTTAAATATTTAAGACGATAATATTCTAGAAACGGGATGCGAGAGTTGGTCCGTGGTAGAAAGAAAAAAAAAAACAAACATTGTCCAAAGAAAATTTTTTCACTTACGTAAAAGACGTGAACAAGTACTGCATGTTTGAAGAAATAATTGACGCCAAGCGAAAAAGTTTGCAATTAGGTTACATTATTGTGCGGTAAATCGGAACTCCGTTACATTGGAATAATATCTATCATGAGATTCGGGCCTGATCGGCGATCGCGAGTCACGATTTTTTTATTTCTTTGTTACAAATAATTGTCACTCGTTATTACACGCTTTTGACTCGGAACAAATCGATTACTCCGAAACAGAGACGTGCCCGATTATCTCTTTAAATTATTGTAACGTCCATTTTACAATTCTTTGGCACAGCTGTGACAGAGTGGAATGAAAATTAAGTTGAATCGATCAGGTCAAAACGTTTGAAAAAATTAATGTCTCCTTACTTTGAGGAGGACAAGACTCATTTCTGATTTTGTGAAAATAGATTTGGTTTTATCGATTGGTTGGAATTATAATTATCAATAAGGAAGGAGCGAGAATTTTATCCGAAGATATTTTTAACGAAACCGAAATTTGTGATATCCGATTAATCCAATATTGTAGGTTTTCACCATTGGTTGTACGTAATTTTTAATTTTTTTTTTCTTTTTAGGTATATCTGTGGGTAGGGTGGTTGAAAAATTTTTTTTTGTATCGCTCTTATCCCCGCAAATTTTAGTGTCTGATCGATAAAAGATCCTCCCAAAATATCATTTGTCTAGTTCAAGTCTAACAGGCCGCTCTTTTAATTTTAATTTTCCGTTCATTTAACATGCGAAAAATTTCACTTTTCATGAAAAGTTAAAATACTCGTTAACTATTCAATATTTTTCAAATTAATACGTAGATCATTGAAGCTGATTCTTCACGCTTTCCAAATTTCTATAGCAAAGCATAGAGCGAAGCGTCCTTGGAACACATATTACAGAACTTGAGGCGTTGAGAGGGAAGCAAATAATTCTTTTTTTTTTAACCAACCCACCAGTGTCAGGATGTCGCGTTACAAAATTGAGGAGCGTCGAACCTCTCGACTCGCTAATTAATAATCAAGCAAACAAGAAATATCCGTAAGTGGACAATAATCGAAAATATAATACGAGGTACACGCTTGGTAAGGGAAAAACGTGCAAGTCCTTGCGATCGAATCGCGTTTCAGACTCGGACTGCACCGTATATGTATACCTATTCCTGTTACATCGATAACTAGTTAGTCGTGGATTGGATTTTGCGAAAGTCCTTTGCTGATCCAAACTCAATTTTCAGGATCTCATTCGGAAAACATAACTTACTTCCGATATTTACGAGTTCCATTAGGAAGCTGTCAGCCAGTGATCCTGTTGCGTTGTGCCGTGGCGCTCGATACGCTCGGCGTCGAAGGAAAACGTCTCCGTCCTCCACCCCCCCCCCCCCCCCCCCCTGGCCCCCTCCTTCACCCACCCCCCTTTCACCCCTCATCCTCACATCGAGGCGTTGCATCCTCGTCGACGGATTTATCAGCGAGCATCGACTTCGCGGGGTGTAGTTGGCTACAGTTCCTCCTCCGCTTTCCGATGCCTGCAGTTGGTAAGCCTGAAAGGCACCCTAACCTAGACGTCCTCGTCGATTATTATTCGACAACTGTAAGATTTGGAAACCACGTGCTGGTCTTAGAGAAGTCGGTCAAACGCGTTATTCATATCATACGTTTTATTGGAAGCATCGAATTCATGGAGGAAATTGCAGTGCTCGATTTCAAGTGGAATTTGTGCCACACCTGCAATATGGGTCGTGTTCATTCGTAAATGCGTTTATTTCTTTTTTTTTTTTTTAATAAAAAAAAATCAACGTCGTAAACCTGAGCAACAATTCATCGACACGAAAGATCTGAAGATTGTAGCGTATTGTCGAAAAGTTTTAATACTCGTTGAGGAAAAACTTTGTTGATCGTGATTTTTTGATTCTGCGAAATCATTTAGTGATTACTTGAAGTGAAAAAAATTTTATACGACGCTCAAGGTCAAATATCTCATTACTTCTACAAATTTGCAGTAAACGATCAGGCACTTTTAATCGATGAGAGCTTTAATGATTTGATCAAACGGTTTCGTACAACGATTACGTATCTGCAGTATCGTTCCGTTGGCACCATTTGTTGGAAAAAATTAGTCAAAATTAGTGAAAGATTTTTGGATGCTTTGGAGATCGAATAGAGTTTTTATATTTTCCTCAATTCCATAATATAACTAAATTATTTCTTACGCAATTAATCAATGAATGACATATTCGAACATGTTTTGAGAAACATTATCTCATCGTAGGTGTTTTTGGAAAATTTCAAGACTGTTTTGACGCTTGGAGAAAATTTATTCTTCGTTCGAATGACGAACGAGTTAGAAATATCAAATCTGCGATCATCGGGACGATAGACGTGAAACACGCGCCGCGTTGTGTTGTACAGATCTAATATCACGAGCTAGGTTATTCCCAGAATATAAATGCAGTAGGCGCTTATGCAGTTGCGTGGCGAATGGGTAAACTATAAATGCGCCCGTACCAACGTCACGGGCATATCAATTTTTCCGCATTGTCGACCGGAGTCCTAGAGCTGAAATTGTTTTCGGATCGTCGCCGGTTTTCCTTATTCAATTTTCTCGGCGGGGGTTTTCTTCCGGCGCTTTTCTCTAGACCTCGAACCCTCCTCTCCGCCCCGACGGAACCCGAAAACCCATGGAAAACTCACTTGAAACTGTCAGGGGGCTAACCTGCCGATGATTTACGACGGAACCTGTGACAGCGAGAAAGATTCGCGACATGCACACCAGTCACGGCTTCGCTACGTATTATATACGCGATTTTCTCTCTATCTTCTCTCCTCTCTCTCTCTCTCTCTCTCTCTCTCTCTCTCTCGACAAACGATTATTATCGGATTCGATGAGGATACGGGATTATAAAGCGTTACTTCATTCAATTTTCACGACTCCTTTTTATTCATTCAAATTCTACCCTCGTGTTGAGAATTCAAATTTAAAACATGTTTTGATCAATGTTCCAATATGGCGTCGCAGCTGTGTCGTCAGCTGATACGTTCTACAGGTTAATTATGAAGATACGCGTACAAATAACCGAGGTACGGAAAATGGCAAAGATGGAAATACGGAGGTACAATTTTTTTTCCGACATTCCCTGGTTTTGCGTTATACTTGTTTTTATCTTGATATAATATTATTTACGATCTTTCATCTTTTCGCCGCGCGTTCGAAGGTCGATTTTACCGTAACCTTAACCTAAACCTTTTCCCATCCCTCCGATCCCTCCACCCACTAACACAAACGCAACAACTTGGTATTGTATAAATAAACATTTGAAAGCGGCGCACGCGTTGAACGTTAATTTCACCGACACCTGGAGCCTCCCTAGCCTCGTGGGTCCGTTCGCCGTGGAAGAACTCCACATTCTCAATGCACCGCATTCATCTCGCGTCCTCCAACCCATCGCAATATTTTCCAATCAACTTTATTCGAGACATAGAACATCGCATGCAGGCTACAGTTACGCCCGTATTTTATACATGTTGCCAAATTCAATGCGTATTACGTAAGCGTATGCGGAGTACGTGCAACAACAACGATATCAACAACAACAGCAACAACAACAAGAAAAACAACGTGGGGGGAGCAATGAAAAAAAAAAGAAAAAAAATGACACGAACGAAACAGTAAAGAAAACAAAAAATATTGGAAATATGAAATGAAACTCGAACGAACGAAGAAAGGAAATAGGGGGAAATAAACGCGTGCACACATTATTTGTTTGGTTTTATTTTTTTTATCTAGTTTTTGTTACCCTGTACGCTGTACATATACGTGTATGTTGTACGTACATATCGATATGTTGGTACACACTGTGAAATAAAACGGGGCGAGGGTTGCCTGACTCTATACGAAACGCCGATTTGCTGGAAAGATTTAAAACGAAATCGATGTTTATTTGTTTTCGCGGTTCTCAGGCCTACCCCTCCGTGAAATGGATCTCGCGCCCTCTGCCGGGCTTCTTCTTCTTCTTCTTCTTCTTGTTCTTCTTCTTCTTCTTCTTTCTCGCGGCTCGCCCGATGCCGCTTACCTTTTCTTATATTATGTACCAGGCGACGCAAGGGCGTGGAAATACCTCTATCATTCCATCAGGAGGAAACCAATCTATAATGCGACTCGAATACACGATGAAAATTTAAGGGGAGAAAAAACAAAGAAATGAAAAAGAAATTTGAAATGGAAACAATTACATTCAACAAAGCAGAGAGCATGCTACTCGAACGTATTGCTGTTTACTTATCTGATTGATGCAAAATTGATATGTTGATTACGAAAATTCAACGCGCAAGTTTGAAAAAATGAACGAGGTACGAAGTTGAATAGCTTGATTCAGTTTTACAATCTCGTTTCGAATTTCTGAATAACTCGTATCACATGTTGTTGCTTGTAAAGGGATGGCTCATTTTTCTTGCGACGAAAACGGTGTTGACAAATTGGAGAATAGGAGGATCCTGGTATCAAATTTTCAAATAGGCAAAAATCGATTTCCACAGAATTTCAAAACATGTAACGATGTACCGTGAAATGTGAAAATTGAATAATCACTTGCGAACTCTTCGGTTGCTATCATACGTTTTTGCAATTTTTTGTTTCTCATTCAAGTTTGAATTTTCTAATTCTCCCGTCTGTTCCGCATCAACGTCGGAAAGGAAAAGAACACGCATCAGCGTGTAATGGAAAACACGTACCTACGTATCCGTACGATCATAAATACCCGCGTAAGAAACGCTACAGTGCTGCAGCGAGAGACGGGGAGGAAAGAGGAGCTAAAGTTCCGACCATACAGCCAATGCATAGAGAATTACGGAGTATCTCGCGTACTCAATATCCAATAGAGGGTAAAAATCTCTTTTATATTAATGCGCTCCATAAATATTAGAAAGTAAAATATAAGAGCTGGAATGTGTGACCCGGGAACTCCGCGGTGATGGAAGCTGCGAATCGGGGGTTATATAGGGGACTGAAAATGAAATCCGAAAGAGTCGCGTATCTCCGGTTATGTTATACGATTCGAATCGAACAATTTTTATGTCGGACATCGAGGGTACGGATCGTAATGCGTATCGTGATGTATTCAAGAAAATGGAGACGGTTCAACGTTACGAAGAAATTGCGGTTTAAACTGTGTATTGTTATTTAGAAAATAACAGTCGGAATATTCCGCTCGTATAATAACGAAGATTCCGACAATCTACTATTATTCTAGGCTATAAATAAAGAGAAAAAAAAGAATTAATGATCACGTGAAATTAATATTTTTGAATCTTATAACAAGTATGAAACTTTTGGTATTCCAGACGAGAGTAGCTATTTAAAAACACAATTTATACAAATACCAGTCTGCGGGTAATATAATTTTATCGTTGATTTTGATACATTTTAATTTGTAACGCTGGCATAATTTTATTAATCGATTCGTTTTCACGTAATTATTACAAATATTTATATTTACATAACGTTCATGCACGGTCATTATATCTCTATACGTATCCGTGTCACTTGACGTTGCGTACGATACGAATAATATAAAATTAATAACGCTTGATCCCACAGGGTGAAAAGTTAATTTCCTTTCGTGTGTAATACACACCCTCACCTCTCTCTCTCTCTCTCTATATATATATATATATATCTCTATATACATATACACGTCATATCTATATGCGTATTAATACACGCGGGAAGCGCATCTTTGGTAATGAGATTGGACTCTGCTAGAGGGATGTTATAAGGGCGGTTATAAAGCTCTCCGTACAGCCAAAGTATCGTTCAGCCAACGCACGTGTCTCGCAGCGGTAATGTCAATGAATATTTTTCTTCCCACCGTTTCCACGATATTGCGTACAACTGTTGCGAATGATTCCTTTTCTTCTTCATTCACCTATGGCGAACGGAAATTTGTCACTTTTTATTCAATTTCTTTTTCATTCAAGGGACCAATACTCGTTCTCGTTTGATTGACCGTATATTATTCTCGGAGCGAGTGCTTCGTCCGAGGAAAATAAATCGTTTACTCTCCTCTCAAGGCGATATTTGCATGGTCGTGTATATGCTCTGCAAGCTTTTACACGCAACTCGGTGGATGTATTATACATCGCAATATACATGTATACATACACATACATATACATTCTTTGCATGTATTGTATATACAACGGATTATGTGCCAATCTATATGCATTATGTAAAATTTCCCATTCTATGTGGGTGCATTATATTTATATACATATTATATTTATACTCGCCGTCATAATATCGGGTATACGATACGAAAAACCAAGGACGTTGAGTTATTACGTTCAGATGGTAGATATCAGAGAGTCGCAGGGGTTTTATTAAATTTGAGACAATTGGAAACATGACAGCTCCTTAATAAGCTTCGGGGGATGTGACACCCGCCCCTTTCCCACCTCGCCTATCATCCGCCTCCCCTCTACCGACTTCCCCTGCCCCCCCCGAACCCCCTGCGCAAACATCCCGAAAGCCAATTATTTCCACTCCGGGACGAGCGAAGCATTTCCAAAAGACATATTACCTCGTCGCCAACCCCCCGACGCCCGGCATAGAAATATGCCGAATAATTACTGGCATCGCGTAATTCAAACTCATTTATGCATTATCAAGGAGATTGGTTGCCCGAAAATCGATCATTTTCATTCATTTTATCATGAGATTCTCGCACATTGAATATTTATCACATTATTTTATTAGGCAAGCTGCGAAGATTTCGTTAGGAGTAAAAAAATACGAGATACTCGATATGGGAACGAACGCTTGGATTCAGATGCCTCCTTTCAAATCTCCTAGAAATTTTTTAAAATCTAACAGATTCGTTCGATTTCACTCTACGATGCCTCATTTTATGAATTCAGATTTAATATTGCTGTCCGATGATCATACCGAATATCAGTGCGGTGTTGTTAGAATTACGTATTCAAACACGACGAGAAGACAATGTTTCAGTGAACTTCTATGAGTAGAGGAAAATAATACCTAATATCTTATAGATTTTTAACAATTTTGAAGTGACCTGAAACGAGGTACAAGTATCCAAGTTCCAGTTATTTGATTTTGTATTTTGATTGAAATCTTTATAGATGATTGCTAGTACAGTAATGTGATAAATATTCAACGAACGACTATGTCACAATAAAATTAATAAAATATACCAATTCTTGTTGAAACGAATGTCTTCGAATAAATTTCTGCAGTGAATATGTACGCGTTATTAGAAGAAAAAAAATTAATCAATTTATATTTACGCCGATTTTTAAACGACCAGTCAAGAGAATTGAATTAATTTTCTCATTTATTCGAACGGAATTTAGTTGACAGATAAATCGAGATATTTTATACGAATTGAAAGAAGCCACTGAAAAATCAACCGAAGTTTACAAACTTTACTCGAACGGTTGTTCGATTAACGCGGATTAACCGAATCTGAAGGGACATACGGGCCGTCTCTCAGATTCTTATCGCCTGAAAATCGATGCAGAGAATCACTGTATAGGCGGGTATGCGGTGCAATGCAATGCAAGAAGTGTAAGCACACGTGTTGAACGGTGAAGCACAGCAGTATTTCGCGAATTACACGACAACGAATCAAATAAGAAACGTCGTCTCCTCTGTATACGCAGGTTGTAACCTCGGTAAGTGGTAGACACATATAATAGTGTAACAGTAGCCGGCCGGCTCTCCTGTTCACCTACTTCAATAATTCTAACGAGATTAATATCAATTAAATCATCGCGAATGTTGATATTGCATTCTCCAATCTCGTGTAATAATTGAAACTGCGTAATTACGCCCAGTTATACACATGCGGGATACACGCGGATAGCAAACTCTAATAGTCACCGCGTGCATTTGCCATCTCTCCATTTCCATCATCGACATACGTCGTCTACACCCGTGTATGTATGCAGAGTATATATCGTATGCATAACGCACACTCGTCACGCCCAAATTGACTGCCGTATTATGACTGAGATTTTTAATTGATTGAAATGCGTGTAGTTGGTTAATTACGATGACTGGGTTTCGCTGTTAATTTTTATTTTTTCAACCACCCGGATACTAACCCGATGAATTCTGAAGCCTCGAGATTTTTAGATTACTCGATAAAGTATAACATAACGAAGAGAATAACCTGTTTTATGTAATAGAGCGGCGCATGATTGTGCTCATGCATAGAAGTACGACATGGTAGGTATGTAAGGCATAGTCGCATATACATGTGTGTGTACGTACGTATGTATGGCACGAGAGGCAGGAACGTCGATATTTATTGCCAAACATCGGGTGAATGTAAAATTCAGTTTTCAATCTAAATGCACTCGTATTGGCCAAGGGGTTCTCTCTTCTGGCGTGCACGCGCCTTGAATAAAATGTTTATTGTGCATTAAAATGAGCCACCCTATTGGCTCCTCGATCTTAAGGTCCGATCCTACTGGCTGATTTTACGCTCTAGGCGAAAGTAAGATTGGATAACTTTGCGTGTGCGCGGTTGAGTTTTATACAAGATACATTATTATGTATTTAATACGATTCGTTTTAGATAAAGGGGCCTCTTTCCTTCCTTCCTTCCTCCCTCCCTCTTGCTTCTCCGCCCTCGTCCCCTGATCCTCCTCTTCTCTTTCTTCTTGATTTATGCTCCTGGGATCGGATGGCGGAGATCAGTTTTCATCCAAAGGAATTTCGCACTCTTCTCCCATCGTTCAAATATCTTTCCTTACTAGTCCAAACGTTTCATTTATTTATTTATTTTTCTTTATTCTTAGGTATAGATTTTTCATATTTCTTTTTGTCAGTAAATAAATACCACGCTAACTAAATGTTTGAAAAAATGTGGTACCTGATTCGAAGCCGTGCATATTATTCTTTCCTTTGCCACTTTATTTCTGATAGAAAATGAATGCGAAAAATTTTTGGCAAAAATTATTACAGCCGTGTTGAGTGAAGATTGAATCTGAATAATCTCACTTCAGGATCAAAACTGACAAGTCATAAGAATATGAAAAAATCGAAAGAATGAAACAAAAGTCTCCGGCCAACAGCAGCCGAATATAATTACACACTTTTCGTCGTTCGTTTTTAGAATCTTCGTTGTGGAGCTGGCCCCGATATTCGCGTCCGCGTCGCGTCGCCTCGCGTCTTGCGGTTTGAATTTAATTAAATATTCTTAGTGGTTGAGCGCAGTCGACTTATCGAACGTAAGGCAATTTAGGCCGTTTCCTCTTTTTGCATTTGTTCCTTCTCATTCACGTTTTTTTTTTTTTTTTTTTTATTTGCTGTAACGAATTAAACGCTTTCGACGCTCTCTTCTCACCGTCCAAACTCCCGAAGAATTCCCGCGGATCACGAACGCGCCTCAATGCAGCTTCGTTCCGTGAAATAAGAAAAAAAAAAGGTGAAACTGTTTTATCGTCGGTCGGTAAAAACATTGACTGGCATTATCGACTCAGCAGTACCGACCGAGCGAAACCCGTTCGTTTCCCGTCGAACCTAGATCATTACATTCCGGCACCTGCGATCCGTCGGGTTGTTTCAACGTTTCCGCACCTAAAGCCGCGTCGGCCTCATGCAAACCTTATGGACTCGTCGACGCGGTGCCTGTCCATAGTTGAAACGGAGCTGGGGGGGGGGGGGGGGGGGTAGGACGGGACTCAATTACATTAACACTAATGTTATTAGCGCGGCGGCTGGAGGAGGATTGTTTTTGCCACGTGTGTCACTCCAGACTGGCCGTGTGCACACTCCTTCGCTCTTGGTCTGTCCGGACTGAATTTTGCAGACGGCATTTGAGTGCATTAGCAGATTTAAACATTTCGTTTTTCCTTCCTTTCCTTTCCTTTCCGTTTCTTTCGGTGGCTCTCTTTTTGGGAGAAGTTTTTTTTTATGTTGATTTGAATCCTTTTGCCGAGCTTCTCGGTTCACGTTTTTGCAATTTTTATCTGCAGACGGAAAGGATTTTGGAGAGCGTGGCTGGAGGGAGGAAAGGCACCGCCTTTTTTTTTTTTTTTTTCTTTTTTCAGATACCCAGGGATTTTAATGGTCCACGTTATTATGCGAGTTTTCGGCACCGCGAACGCACGCGAGCCCGCTAAACTTTTCAACGACAATGGAAAGTCGCTTAACTGGATTTCGCGGTGTAGTACCGTTAGTCATTTCAGTTTTTCAAGCCTCGGAAGTTTTTTAACCAAAGAAAAATAGTCCCCGCTTCGCATCCTGAACGATTTGTGGAACAACGACGTTATGAAATTTAGGAAATAAAGTCAAGCTCGCATTCTGCTGGATCTGCGATTATCATTTCTTCGACAAATTTCGTTGAAATCGAAACAATGCGAATTTCACTTTCGGCAATTTTTTATGAGCAACAATTCCGTGATGCGGACCCAAATTAATAATTGCAACCTTAATACATTCGGGAAAAAATTCTTTTGGATTTTTTTCTAAACAAAAAGATTCTGTTCGAATATTAACCTATAAAATAATTTGCTGACTTATGTAAGCGAGAAAATTTCATTTGATTCAACTGAAATTAATCTCTAACCAATGAATTTTCCTTTTGAGGAAGAAAATGTTCCAATAGGTTTATATTAAAATAGATATTTTTCTGGGCGTCTAAGGAACAGAATCTTTGGTCAGAATCAATATTTCGTCTAATTGATTATCGTGAAAAAAAGTGGTACGTGAAACAGCAATTTCGAATTTTCCTCACAACTGTTTGGTTAGAAATTGAAACTGTTGATCGAGGATTAATGAAAGGGTTCGAGTTATGCCGTGATTCCGGTTTCAAACCGGGTACTCGATGCTTTTCCCGTGTAATTAATTTTTGACACGTGATACGAAAAATACGAAAATCCGTTGTTCACACACGCGTGTGCGTGTTTGTTTTTTCTTTTTTTTTTCTTTTTTTCGTTTAGTTTGTTTTATAATCACAATATCTTCCCAATCTCATCGACGCCACTCGTCGATTGACGGGTTTCACGGTAACTCGTAATTATAACGTCACGATCAATGTCCGTTTTGACGTGTATAACGGGGACGGCGAATCTCAACGCCGCAGCATATGCGGCGACAAATTTTCACCCGTGATACGAAACGCTTTCGGATTATATTACTATTAATCTGCGGCCGCAGTTGCAGCTGGAGTAATTTTCAAATTCGCCTCAATTGCGGTTGACAGATTTTTTTTTTATTAAAGATAGAAAACTGTTGATGTTACTTTTGCTTATCTATTCGATCGGCAAATAGGTTTTATTCGAAATTCTTTATCATGACACTGAAAAGTTTGTACACTTTTTCGATCTTGATTAAGCAGCAAAATTTCGCCGCTACCTTTTTTTACTTTGATCGATTTTTTGTGAGAATTACAAAGACCGGCTGATTTCTAGTTGTAAAATGCATAAAAAATCATTGCAATTTTTTTCTCATTCGCTACGCGAATTGAGTTGCCTGTTCGATAAGAATCTATATAACGTAATTGCAATTTACGCTCTGATCCGTGCAAAATTCTTTTCCACTCTCTGTGCAGTGCTTCAGTACCTTGGTATCCTTCTAAGGATGCCTGGGAGGTACAGTCAGGTTAAAAATGTGTCGAAATAAAAACGTAACAACACAAACGTTTTAAAAGTCTTACCGAAGTTTACCGATTAGAATCAGACTAAAAAAGTCTGCCTGATCGAGAGCAAAATTTCAAAGTACTTAATTTCAGTTGTAAGTACCAATTTTTATGAAAAATGTTAGAAAAATTACATTGTTCTACTTTTCTTAGCTGCAAAAATGCTAAGACTCGTTTGATTTTAAAGAAAAATAGCTTATTTTATTTGTAAATGATTGTCTCTCAGAAATCGTTCAACGTTGATTTTTTTAAAACCTTTACAATTTTCATACGATCAACTAACGATTGGGTCAGAAATACGTTATTGATTCCCGAAATCCAACTCGAGCGGTTTGTGAATAATTCATTTCAGAATAAGATGAGTAATATTGCATATCGGTCACAAAAACAGGACAATGAATACGAATTTTTCGGTGAAAAAATATCAGAACAATGTAAAGTATTTACAGTTAAAAGTTGAAATTTTCGAATTTTTCCCTGTACGCCACAAGAACTTTTTAGTTAAAGGCAACTCAATTGGCCTCAGCTAAACTTTTGTACTCGATTGTACATTCCAAACATTCTCAAGTATCACTTGATAGATACACCGTTGCGTTTACAGTCCCGGCTAAAAAGGGTCTGTTAAAATGTTGCACCCTTTCAGGCGGATATATATAATATATATATATATATGAGAATAAAGCTTCCCCTGTACAAACTCGGTGTCTAAAAACTCTTTCGTTTTGCCTCCATCAGCTCTGAACCAGTTTCGAGAAGCTGCCGTATTTTCGCTGTTTTTTCCAACGTGTAGGACGTATAGAATCATGGATAAAATTTGCACTTATGTATTAACCGAGTTAAAAGCGTCCTTTCGAAAAAAGATTCTGTTCAGAAAATTTTCTCGACAGTGTCATCGGTCTTTTCGTAAAAATCGAACATTAAATTACGCTCATCAGAAAATAACGATCAAGGTGCTACAAGAAAAGTCTTGTTTGAATTCATCAAAGTGTACCACTCTCCGTATCAGTCACTTTATTTTGTCACGTCTAAGAATGAATAATAGAGTAAAATTATTGAGATAGACAGACGATTATCGGATATACGCACACATTTTTCATCGTTCAGTTATTTTTTGCCATACATGAAACTCGTTGACGAACATTTGGGTAAGATGTTTCAACAGAGAACAGTTCCCACGATCTTCGCTGTATCTCGTGTAAGAAAAATGTTTACATATCTACGCACGCTTGACGCACGTAGACATTTTTATTTCACCCGAAGTTGATTTTATGGTCCCATGAACGCGCGAACGCGCACATGTCGCCAATTTTATCCAACTTTTTTGCGATTGTCAGTGCCGGATGTCCTTCATTACGGTCATAAACTCTGCGCATCATATTTTCTTTGATGTTGGTAGCGCGAGCAGCGCCGCGTCTCGCAGATGAGCCAGATGCTCCCGCGATTTTCAGACGTCGATGTGCTTGTTCTACACGTGTACGTGTTACGTTATGCATACGCTTAACCGTTTCCTCTTGTAACCAAACTCTGCTTCGACACAATTAACTCTGTTACTGTTTCGTCGCGAAAAGTATAACTCTGCCATCTCTCAAGCCGCGAATCACGAATGTAGGGTTTTGTCTCTTGATTAAAGTAATCAATCTACGACGTATCTGCTTGTATAAATACATAATTAACGAAATTTTCGTGCGTCTGGACCTTGTAAACTAGTTTGCTCGTTATATTTAGATTTTTAAAGATATTCTTTATTTCAAGCAACACGAGTCAAATGAATCTTTGCTTCTTTAATAAATAGCGTTCAAGCTGGTCGAAACTGACAAATTAACGCATCGGTGGATATGCGGTTGTGCATCTGAATTTTCATGTCGAATGAGATGCTTGATTTCGGAAATTTAACCGGTCCATGCATTTTCGAGTTCAGGCTCGAGAATTTGAATTCTTCAACGCTGCAGTATTCACCGTTTTAAATTAATCGAGATTAATTCTGTTAACCTGTCGCAACATAGATCAAACACAGTAACAATTGCTTCCCAAAAACATGAAAAACCATATCTCTACCATCAGTCTATAATATATGTTCGTACGACAGACATTTTTTCACATTTAATAGCGAATCGTTGTTCTATCCCTCCAGCTTCTTGTCGGGAAATCTAAAAAGAGAGAATACAAGATGAGACGACGTTTCCAACAAATCAAATCTTGTACTTACTCCCAATTACTACAGAACCCTGTTTCCGTTTATAATAATTGTTTAAAGAAAGAGACAGAGAAAAGGGGTTTGAAAGTCGGAAGCTTACGATTAGTTTGACCGCAGCTGATACGTATTATTAGGCGCGTGATACGTGTGTGCCCGTATCATCGGGGTTCGGGATGGTGGTCGTACTTAAGACTCGGTTAATTATTTTCTTAAAATTGCATTCCGATCCGATAGGAACCTTCTGCAGGCAATATGAGAAGGCAGCGGGCTAGCATGGCAATCTCCTTCCATCCAATATCCGAGTTTTTTGACAGCAATTTCGGTCACGTCCGATAATATATCTGGATCATTAATATAAAGCCTCCCCACCGCCCCTTCTCTCCTCTTCGGCTCTCTCGACGCGACGGGGGCCGAGGAGGAGGACGGGTGACGGGGAAATTGCTTTTCAATCCCCGGCTGCCCCTAGCCACCTTCTCCCTACCGAAAACCCCTCTTACCACCGCCCACACTCCCTACGATCGAGACCGGACCAGATATCATCCTCATTCTACACATATCGTTATTCCCGAATCGAACCTTCCGATACACGCGTCGTTGCCGTCCGCTTTTATAGGCACTACCGGGGATCTCGTTTCTCGCGATTATAACCGGGATGACTTTTCGGCATATTTAATGCAATTTTTAGGAGAGTTTGTAAAAATTTGACGTATTGCTATTCGAAACGTTTGTTGTTGGTGTGTTTTTTTTTTCTCAAACATTTTGCCGAAATCTTATCTTTCATGGCTTTTATATCGAGAAGATTCAATTTCTATGGAAAATAAATTTGACAGGGTTCGAGAAGAAACTCTTTTTCCTCGCAATATTTTATCCTTTGGGATTGTTGAAATTCCTTGCAAGCGTTGTCGAGGTTTGTTGGTGATTTTTAAATGATCTCAATTCACGAATTCCGATTTGTCTCTTGCGACAATGAACCCCGAAGAATATACTCAACTGCGAGGTGATCCATAGTCAGTATACACTGAGAGAAATTTTTATTTCCGGTTACCGCTCAGTCCTTGACTATTTTCATTTTTTACCACAATCGAAAAATATAGTTCTAGGTAGAAAATGAAAATTAGTTTTCTAGCCGTTACCGGAAAGTCGGGTATCCGTTACCATTCTTTCTCATTACGATCACTGTTGCTATATTTTCTTGTAACTGTAGAGAAAATTTAATGCTTGTGCAAGAATAAATTGACGTTAAAGCCTTGTTTAACTGAAAAAGTAGAGTAAACCCTCAGAAACTGATTTTGCGTTGCAAACAATATTCAAGCAGTTTTTTCAACGATACCTGTTTTACTGAATTTTTCTAGTTACTATAGCAAATGAAATTTTTCCCACTGTATATATGACACAAGCGTGTAAAAAGAGAGCGAGCAGTATAATCAACGTCACGATAGCTCGTCCTGTTTAGGGAAAGCGCATCTCGGGTCATAATTGTTCCAGTCGAACTTGCGTGAAATGAGAGAACCGACTGTAGACGAGGGGCGGCGTCGCGTCGTGTGACTTACACGGCATAACATGTGCATACCTACACATGCCCGTGTATGTTCTTCACACAGATGCCTAAAGGCGGTGGGTATAGCGTATGGCGGTACACCCTCTATAAAGAAGAGCTTCTCCTTTTCTACCTCCCTCCATCCCCCTCTCGATCAGATAAAAAATGTATTATGGCCACCATGATGGAGGACGAATACCTCCGACAGAAACCCGGTAGTAGGTACGGCGGTAACATTTCTTCCTGTTTTTATAACGCCGTGCCTGATTCCATCATTTTCATACGAAACACGGATTGCCCCCGTCTCTTCTCTTTTACCGCGAAGCTCACACTTTACCTTATTCGAACTTTGATGCAGGGCTGCGATCTAAGGAAATAAGTTCGTTGCAACCGTCGCAGGTTGCGTTACCAGCGAAAAGTGTTAAACGGCATAATATTCGAACGTTTCATTCCAAGAATTTACTCAGGTTCATAAACCGTTTCATCAGTTTTGTGTCTACGGTAGATGGCGGATCGACTCGTGTAAAGCTACCTGTTGGTGCGAATTTTAGCTCGGTAAAACGGACACGAGGCTGAAGATAGCAGCCAGAATTAGCAGCTGAACTTTCTAATGTTCGTTCGAATAAGGTAGTGAATTTTTACAATGCATAAAAATCAATTTTTAGCCACATTTTGTAGAAAATTTTCTCGCGGTAAAACAATATTTCGTTGTAAGTATCAAAATCAATGAAAAAATTGTTTCAAAATCGCAAAAAAAATCGTATCGAATAAAATAGACTTATAAATACAAAATCTCAATTTTACTTTAGTGAATTTAACAAGTAATACTTTACTCATGGTATTATCAAAATATTGAATAACCTCTGGTAGATTCATTCGTTAAATCTATTCGGTGAATAAAGATTAGTAAAATTTACGAAATCACGAGAGCTACTAATTGATTACCTCTATCAAATGATATGTTACATCGTGCATCTATAATTTGTTTTTATTGAAGTGGCAAAACACTCTCTGTAACGCGTTAAAAATCCCTTCTCGAATACAGACGTGTGTCAATTCACAATGGCATATCTCTTTGTCATTGTTCGATGTGGCATTAAATTCATGTAGCATAAAATACAATAGAACGATAATGTTTTTAGTTACAACAATCAGATAATCATTTTTCAATACTTACAAAATGATGTAAATGATTTCAGATCCGATTTCGCAATCGCCACAGAATCTATGGGTTTCTGGTGACCTAACTTTCATCAAACATTAGTGAAACATTTTTCTTTCTGCGCACTATGAATATAAAATTAACTAAAAATTTTAGTTGTGTAAAAATAATGTTCGGTCGGATGTATGTTGACCCTGAATTTTCATTGCCAGGACCAAATTTTGGTCACTACGACGAATTTTTATTCCGAGTGTATTCCGTCAAAAGCATGGTAGTAGAAGAAAAGACGGGATTTTTATCAAGTGTCTTTGGATTTCAAAGCAGTGTAACGCGGCCTCCTTAAACTCCAAAACCCGAACGCCAGTAGTTCAGGATTTTTAAACTCCTACTACCACGTTCCAGCTTCTGTTCCTAACTAAAAATTTGATCATCGGCTGCCTAATCGCAGACTTGCCAACCGACACCTGAGGCGCTTACATCTCCAAGAGGGAAATATCGAAGGTTTATTTAAATCGAGGGTGGGAGCGGTGCATGGAAGCCGTATGGGTATTTTTGCGAGCGAAATGGTGGAATCTCGTCGACGGTAAGGTAAAACGGTAAGGCTTCATCGGTTTTCCCTGTCACACGGGCAGGCTTACGTACACGTGTACTCAAGAGGCGAAAGAATCGACTCGTCAAGAAGAGCGTGGATATAACTGACCGGGACAGAGCGGGTGTATGTACAGAGTCTCGAAATCGGATTACCAGCTTTCCTCTTGCCCTGCAGCAGGGTGGGTATTGTGTATCGAAAATACTTGAATACCTCCGAACCCCTCGGCATGTCAAGACCGTCGGTCTGATCGTGGGCGAAGCTAGTTGCTCACGGAGATGCTCGTGGATCTGAAGAGGTGAGAGACCGTAAAAAATACTTGGCTGTAGCCGGGACGAGGAAGGACAAGGGAGGACAAGGTAGGGGCAGGACACCGGCCTTGCGTCCTTGCTGCTAGATGGCTGACAGAAGCCATGCGCATCAGAATCCACCTACTTAAGCACGGATAAAATTACCCCCGGTAACGCTTCTGTCTTTCTTACACCCCGCTCGCTTCAATGCTGCCGCCACGCCGCGCACGCCAGACCGAACTTCGTCCATCTCTGCTCCGGGCTTCGGGGTAAATAACTTACCAGTCTACTGGAAAGTATCCGCCAGGGGTTCTCGGCGCGTCTTTGCCTTATTCCAACTCTCTTCGATTCTGGTTATGACGTTTTACTGGCAAATCCGACAAATTTCGCTCCAGAAGTATCGACGTTTTTTGGAAAAAACATTGTACCTCGAAGAGGTGCACGGAAATGTTGAATGAAAATAGATTTATAGCATGTGGTTTGATCGCGAGGAAGAAAAAACTGACTTGGGTGTATTTTAAGTTTAGTTTCCGATCGTCAATTTGGTACGTCAGAAAAGAGTGGAGGTTGAGAAAACGTTGGATCGAAGAGGTTAGGCACCAGTGACGTCACAAGTGCCGTCGCGAATCAAAGGTGTTGTTGAAATCGCGCGGGATATTTGAACAGTAATAAATTGCTTTCATCGCGGTCGAAGAAACGTAGTGTATACGTTATCTTTTCACTGTTGAGAAACATTTTCAAATGCAAAAAAGAATCTTTTACGCCCTGCAACAACGAACGTATGAAAATATTTTAACGATGATTCGGATTTGGAGTTGCGACGTGACTTGTACGTCGAGTTGTTTGAATATTGAAGGTGTTTGGACCGACCGAATCATCTGCAATGCAATTGCGAAACGAGTTGGGTTTTTTGCAAATACAAACAAGCCGCATTACGAGCTGAGAAAACGAGGCTACCGCGATGAACGTCACGAGGGAGATAGCAAAAATACCGCAGACACGCAGCGCTCGAACAAAGCCACCAGATATGATTCCGCCTAATCACCAACTTCCTATGCGGGTATTTGGTCGGCTGGAATATGTTTAAGTCCGCTGTCCTTCGTTATATATCGCGCAGCTGGCTTATTTTACATTCCGGGTGACCGGGTTGTTTTGTTTTATTTTTTGTTAATGACGCATGAAATATTTAAGCCCTCTTTTCCGTCTCCGTTATCGCGGAGCTACCTGTGCACTGCTATATTAATGCATGCGCGTGTGCGTGTGTGTGTTCATGCATCGCTCATTCCGTAATACCCTTTCTTTAATTCTGTTACAGGCGCGCCTGTCACGTCAGCAGAACAGAACCGGTGAGTGAATATCTCAACGGCATGCAAAGCAATTGTAAACGTATCCCTTATTTGATCGGGATTGTTTGACTTGCCGAGCTTTTCAAAATCTCTCTTTTACCCTTTCTTAGAAAATGTGTAAACCTCGAAACAAGTAACCGCTCATGTATTCAAGTAAGTCAAACATCAAAAGAGCTGGAGTATGGAAGACTGACCGATTATCAGGGTTTGCTACGGCATTGTTGACCGAGTCTTTTACCACTTTCTTTTTCTACATCGAGGGCTTCTCGACTATCCTTAGTTCTCTGTATGAAAAATACATTCGAAAGGCGCCGGTATCGCTCGAAAAATTATTTATTAGGAAGACAACAACGATGCCGTGACAAGTATCGCAGTACTCGTCAGCGATTGGAGAGTCGTGAGATCTCTTGAATTTCTCATATCGCATGTTTTTGCGTCAAGGTAGAAAATGATCTTGATTCTCGGATGTACGGGGAAGTGTTTAAGAGTCAAGAAACTTGACTTTGGTATCGTTGGGAGGAAAAAAAGATAAGCATGTCTTTAGCGACATCCCGTGGGCACGAGGTTATCGGAAGAAAAAGGCGGAAATAAAGGAAACAAAAAAAAAAAAAAAAGAAACAAGATTGAAACGCGGGGCGGTATCGCACCTGCGCATAAATTGTAACTTACCTGTGAAAGATCGTACATTATACACACCGTATAATGAAAATGCGAATAACAACGATAGCGGCGGATTCAGGGGCGTGCCGTGCCATACTGGCCGCGTACGTATGCAGTAAAGGGGAAAGCAAGACCCCGTTAACTTGGAGCTCTGATTACATAGCAACTGTAGCGCATAACCGCCGCGCGTCTGTCTTTCTCAAAGACCAATTTCCGGGAGTCGATATGCATATTTACATGCACCCACATACATATATTACACATTATACAGAGGTCATGGGTATGTAGGATGTAGTCAACCTGGTGTACGACAGCACTGCGAGTTTCTCGTTATACGGGACCGAGGAAAATTTCCATATCTCGGTAATTGTAATTCACCGCATTCGTTATTTACAGACACGTTGCACACACGCTGCGCTACGTGTGTAACTATCAAAATGTCACCGCACACAGGCACGTGCCGAGGAGTCGTACACCGATCGAGAGTCGACACTCTTTACCTCCGTCATTCCGACGGCTAGATACGCTGTGCTTGCGGGTATTTATATTTATAGACTTGTTCTAATTAAAACGGAGCAAAGGTGAAAGAGGTCCTCGGGTTTTGATCGGGGTGAAGAGGTTTGGCGGTAACTCGCCGTTCCTCCGCGTGCACCTTGATTATGCACTTATCGACCTTTTTTTCCACCGACAACACACTTCGCTTCCCGCAGTTTCGGGCAGGGCTTTTTTCAAGCCGTTGGCCGTGAACGCTTGCCACATCACGAATATTCGACTTTATCGCCGGGCGATCTTTCCGTGGGCAGACAGTGGGACTTGATCGGTACATTCACCCTTGCGAGCTTCTGATTGCGCTCAACGCGTCCCACCGCCGTTCGCGAACGCTGATTGACACTTGTTCCTGTCTGGCAACGCCAGTGCCGGTTGAATTTCCGTCGTCTCGGATCGGGTGAGTAAAGTGAAATTTACGCGTGTCGGGATGTGTTGGATCTGAAAAATGGATGTGCACAATACTTGGGTGTGCGGTAATCGACGTTCGCTGCTGTGTATCTGATGCTTTAACGCCCTCCAACCGATGACGTGACTCTGGATCAGTAACAAATACGCGAGACTCAAATCTAGACTGCTTTTTGAGTTTCTACGTACTTTTTCTCTAGAATTTTTGGTATTATTCAAAGGTTTGAAATCAACCATCTATAGACTGTGTAATTTAGCTCTTTATCGATTCGTCGTCAAAGTTCTGTTCAGGTGTAGTTTTAACGACAGTTTAATAAAGACACTGTGCGAAACAACGGATCCTGCTTGAACTGCCGATATTTTTATTTTTATTCATCGAGAACGATATGTATCTGAAAAAATTGATCAAATTTCACGGCTAAATCGCGCATGAAGTGGGATTCGATAGTTTAATCCTTCGTTAGCGTGTGAATTACTAAATTCGACACGACGACATTGCGATTTTACTTTCCAGCGATACATTCACGCAATTCAAAATAATAATGTTCGTAAAAAGAAATGATTGGAACTGAAATTGAGAGAATTTAAAAACCCCACGTCGAAGATGCCAAGAATGAAGGAACGATTGGCAAGAAAAATAAGTGAAATTTGCGTTACGATCACGGCTGTAAAAGTGATCGAAAACGACGACCTCTGGCGCATTTACGAACGGCTACGTCCCTGGTGGGCAAAGTTCACCGCCTCCTCGTCGGGAATCGAACAGGGATGGCGTAGCGCGAGCCCCGCGACGTCGACATCGTCGCCCTCGAGAGGGAACGAAGGGAGGGAAGAAGGAAGGGAGGCTGTACTTAGTTAGCGGACAATGCGGCCCCTAATGAACAGCCAGGGGCGCCAACCCCCGCCAGACCAACTACAACGGAGCAACCCGAAATGACCGAGTCGCCCTGTAACACACGTATGCAGAACGTGTCGCAGGTGCCGGCAAGTGGAAAACGTCGCGAGCGAACAATCGCCTTTCGTCGATTTCACGCTTTGCCAGTTGCCGGATCATCGAGAAACTCGGGAGTTTTTCTTGCTCGTATGATTTAGCGAACGCTTTTTTTTACAGCTAAATTTTAGCTAGGCACTCTAAGTCCCGACTTCGTTACAGGGACGATAGTCAACGATGGTTGAGAACCGCTGTAAGCCTCCGTGGTTGTAATTGGATTCAATTGTCCCGCGTTAAATCAGTGACTCCTCCTTGTCTCCTTCTTCCCTCCTCTTGCCAGCTCTCTCTCTCTCTCTCTCTTTCTCCCTCTCTCTCCTTCTCTCTCGTCGTCGCTCTTCGCCGATACTATTCGCTTCCCTTCGTCGCTCTGGCGGCTATATCCTTCCTTCCATCACTCGTCACTAGGGCGACAGATCGGGTTTGTCGAACAGGTGAGGCATGGAAGACAACGCCGATTCGATTCTAATGCCAGTGTATTATAATTCCTGATTTACTCTCAAAGTTTATCACGCCTAGGGAACATGTTATTTTCATAACCGTGTTGAACGATTCTGGTAAATGATTCCACCGGATGGTTTATCAACTTTTCCTTACACGTCTTCGAATTTATACTTATCGTTTTTCACCTTACGCACGAATTTTAACGTTCGCAAGAAAGACGTAATAATGCCAGTCGGATAGAGAGATCTATATAGCTTTCAACGGCTCAATAAAAAAAGGAATGAATGTAACCAACAAGAAAAAAAAAAAAAAAACGTCTCGGAAAATAGGCGTCCGATTTTTAAAACGATGCGAAAAATTATTTCGTGATCAGGACATCGGAAGTGCGATGAGTCGGGATAGTGAAAAACCTTTGACTAATTCAAACTTATTGCTTTTTTTCAAAGAGCGAAAACACTGTCGTGCACGCAGGCTTGCCTGATATTAAAATGGATGAAGTGATTGGTACATTTATCAGAAATACAACCGTTTTTATTTAGTTCAATTTCAATCGGTACATTTGACCAGTAGGACAGAGACTTACGGTTTAAATAGATTCGGAACCCTGATTGATTTACCAGTTCGATGTTAAAAAAACGAAGCAATCGTGTGAATTTTATTGAAAACCATTCACAACTAAAGATCCTTTATTTGGATCTGCAATTTTTGATTTTTTTTTTAAATTTATTTCTAGAACCGATTCTTCTAATAAAATTCTTCAATCTTCCAACCTTGACTCAAGTACTTTTGCAATGGACTGCGCGTCGCTGCATGCATCATCAAGATGTTAATTTAGCACGTTTTTGTACCGGAGATGTCGAATAGTTATTTTCAAAACGTGAGCAATTCTTTCTCCGCGTTTTAAACATCGTTGGTACAGCAGTACCTCAAGCGTAGAACCATATCAAATTTGAAAAAAGTGAAAACACCTCGCACCTTAAGTGTGCAGGGTTATTCCGTTGCTGGTAAAACGCGAAGCGTGGATAAAAGGATAAGAAAGATAGGAAAAGAAGCCTCTGACGTTGCGGTTGAAGGTGGGAGAGGAGGCTGCAGCGAAGAGGAGCCATCTGGCCAATTTCACTTCGTACCTACTCTACAATATCCTCGTTGACTAAAAAGATATCGGAACTGTTCTTCAGCCCTGAAACTCCGGCTCCCTGCCGTAGCAGCCACCCTACGCTTCGTAAATACTCGCCACTCTATCTCATTGGTAATATTGTAAACGGTAATTTTACTAATGGCACTGTGCCTCGGTACCTCGTCTCTGTTTTTTGTCTGCTGGCCTGAGTACGGGAAGGAAAGTGAATACGTGCGGTAGGCAGGCATTAATGCGTCATCCCGAAGGGCCGCTTCCTACGATTCCGGGCCTACACTGAAAAAAATTTCATTTCTTACAGCAGCTAGAAAAATTGAGTAAAACAATAATATATACATAATAATAATAATAATAATAAGTAAACCTAATGTTTCATCCTGACTATGAAAAATTGTCAAAACAATTGAGCGACGTTTTGGGTATTTGAGTCAAACCATAGAGTTCACTTTAAAGTCTTACGGAAGAATTAATCTGTATACACGAAAATTGCTGTTAAAAAATTGACGTACACAATTGTATGAAAAGCGTGTGTAATTGGACTGATTTTAGTACGGAAAAGTCGTACGTTTGTGAAGAAAAAAAATAAATAATAATTGGGGTACAGTGGATATTGGAGGTATTTCAATAGATCCAAGACTTGGAGTTAAACGTTATTCCGGTGTATTTCTGTTTACTTATTCAACACCAGACAACAGGCGCGTCGGCATCGAGTGAAGTGAGCGTAGGCAAAAGAATAGTCTTGATCTAAGAAACCCTCGAAATGATATATCTGCGTAATTTATCTGTATATATTTGAAACGTTGCCTGCATACTCGTTTTATCTCCCACAAGTGTTTGCCCAAAGAATTAGTGAGAGAAAAGAAAATCTCGTTTTATCTGCCGCGAAGAATTAGGTTGCCCCGAAATTTATACTCGTGGTAACAGAACGATGCCGTCTTATTGTCGGTTTGAAATATCATTTCTTATACATCCTTGTACAAGGTTTTACAATTTTCAAACCAATCAAAATAAATGCTCGTTTTTCCACAAAATTACAGGAAAGAAAAAAAAAGTGGGGCAATCTTTTTTGAATTAATGTTTTTCCAACGGTATCCTTTTCGTCTTGCGGTTGACTGAGAGCCTGTACATCATGAGGGAATGGGAAGATTCTGATATGAGAGGAGGCGAGTCTCTTGTCTGTTATCTTTTCTTGAGTTTACAATTATCTGTTTATTTATCATAGCCTTGAAAAAAAAAAAGAAAAAAAGAAAGAAAAAAAAACCCGGAGAAAGGAAAATAGGAAGAGGAGAGAAAAAGAGAAGAAACGGCTGAACGCACATGCTTGCCCTAAGTTTACAGTCTCCTAAATTTATGGATATTTGTACAAGGTAGACATCACAAGGTAATCGTTTAAATAAACACGGAGTTTACGGGCTTTGCCGATTGGTAAGAAACATTTCGAAAAATTTACACCACCTAGGAAAAAAAAATATACCATTTTCACAGTTTTCTTTGGAATTGGTGTATAATAATTCAATCACACGTCCGAATACACGTTATTTTTTCTTTTCTTTATTCATTTCGCTTCTTCATGCTCGCGGGCAGTTAAAAATTCAATGATTTCAATCTTTCTAATTTATATTGCAAAGTATAAATAAGTTTTCTATTTCATCGCACTTTCATATTATACGTGCATGCATTTAATTTCGATAGTACAGACGTAATATCAAGCACTTTAACTCTTTTACGATCCTTATCATTAATTAACTCTGTTTAATCGAACGTTTATAACCCAAC